>NW_006408686.1:4423330-4426013 GCF_000296735.1 Chrysochloris asiatica
AAATAAAATAAAAATACCAACAGACTCAAAACAAGTGAAGAGATTAAATTAGTCATCTCAAAACTCTCAACAAAGAAAAGCCCCAGGACCAGACGGGTCCATTAGTGAATTCTACCAAACATTTAAGAAATAACTAACACCAGTCCTGCTCAAACTCTTCCAGAAAATAGACAATAAGGGGGAACACCTAACTCATTCTTTGAGACTAGCATTGTCCTGATATCAAAGACAGATAAAGACACTATAGAAAGGAATACTGCAGCACAATATCCATTATAAATATAGATGCAAAAATACTGAAAAATTGAATCCAGCAGCATACTAATCCCATCATGACCAAGTGGGATTTATTACAGGAATGCAATAGTAGTTCAGCATATGGGAATGAAGGGGAAAATAAATACATATGTATATATAGATACAACAAAATAAAAATAAAAGGAAATGTCCTCAACATAATAAAGAGCATTGATGAAAAATCGACAGCTAATATCAGATTTATGGTGAATCACAAAAGGTCTCCCCCTAAATTCAATAATAAGACAAAGACACTTACTTTCATCACTTCTATTCAACATTGTACTAGATGTTCTAGCCAGAGCAAGTAGACAAGAAAAAGTAAAGGCATCTAGAATATATTTTCTATTTGCAAGTGGTATGATCTTATACAGAAAAAAATCAATTCATCCACAAATACAACTATTAGCATTAATAAACAATTTCAACAAGTTGAAGATTACAATAGCAACACACAAAAATGAGTTGTCAATCTATACACTACCAATGAATACAACAAAAAGGAAATTTAGAAATCAATTCCACTTACAATAACATCAAAAAGAATCTCTAGAAATACAGTTAACTAAAGAGCTGCACCGGTCACTCCTTGACCCTATACAGGGTCACTATGAGTCAACATCAACTCAACGGCACTTATCAACAACAACGAAGGAGCTGCAAGACTAGTACACTGAAAACTACAAAATATGAAATCAAAGAAGGTCAGCAGTTCAAATCTACCAGTCACTCCAAGGAAGAAAGATGAGACTTTCTGCTCCCATAAAGATTTCTAGCCTCGGAAACCCTATACAGGGTTGCAATGAGTCAGAACCAACTCAACAGCACACAACCACCACCACCACCAAGTACACAAAAGCTGGACAACAAATAAGGAAGACAGAAGAAGAATTGATGTATTTGAATTATGGTGTTTGCAAAGAATATAGAGTATACTATGGGCTGCTGGAACAAATAAAATTGCCTTGGAAGGCCTATGCCCAACTTTCAGCCAAGGAATAAACAGGTCTTTAAGGCAAACAATAACACCAGGGGATACTTCATTCCTAAAAAGAATTCATTTGCAAGATAGAAAAGAATGCATTTACCCAGTTATAAAGCTCAGAAGGTAGGACGGGATTGAGAAGGAGGACAAATGGAAAAGGTCACACAGGGAGACAGTAGCAAGAGACAGTAGCAATGTTGTAGGGATTCTGTCACAAAACAGAACATGTATGAATTGGTGAATGGAAAACCAATTTGTTCTATAAACTTTCATTCAAATCACAATAAAAATTTCAAAACACACACACACACACACAAATCTAATACCATTATATGCCGTGGAGTCGGTTCCGACTCATAGCGACTGAGTATAGGGTTTCTGAGGCTGTAACTATTTAAGGTAGCAGAAAGCTTCATCTTTCTCCCACTGAACCGCTGGTAGTTTCCAACCGCTGACCTTAAGGTTCGCAGCCCGATTCGTAACCACTACGCAACCTGATTCCCACCCCCCACTTAAAAAAAAAAAAAAAAGTGAAAGGAAGAAATAAGAGCTAAAGCTACAATAAGCATAATATATATAATAAACATATAATAGAGGAAAATCCGCAAAACAAAAGTATTCTTTTAAAATTGATCAAAAACCCAAACAACATTGATCTAAAGAAAGAAAATACAAATTAGCAATATCAGTAATGAAAAGTCCACATTGTTACAGACAAAAGACAACAAAAGCACATTGAGTTATCACGCCACACCTACTATTGTTATTAAGTGCCAACAAGTCAGTTCTGACACACAGCAACCCTGTATAAGGTTTCCAAGGAGCTCCTGATAGGTTTAAACTGCCGACATTGCAGATAACATCTAAGTGCTTATCCTACATCACCACACCAGGACTCCTCACAGCTACCAGGAGCTACCACCAAAACATAAGGAAATACAAGTGTTGGAAAGACCGTAGAGAAACTAGAACACTCGTGCTTCGCAGATAGGAATGCAAAGTGGTATAGGCACTGTGGAAAACAATTTGGTGGTTCCCAAAAAAGTTAAACATAGAACTACCATGGTGTTGTTGTTGTTAAGTGTCATTGAGTCAGTTCTGACTTATAGTGACCCTTTAAATAATTTCCAAGGAAACACTGATGGGTTTGAACCACCAATCTTGCGATTAGCAATCCAGTGCTTAACCTACAAAACCACACTAGGACCCATCAATTCCACTTCTTGGTGTGCAGCCAAAAGTACCGAAAGGAGGGACTCTAACAGATATTTGTACTTCAATATTCATCACCACATTATTCACAATAGCCAACAGGTGGAAACAAATTATGTCCATCACCAGATGATGGATAAATAAGATGTAGTATATTCATACAATGAAATATTGTTGTTGTTGTTGTTA
>NW_006408686.1:4427548-4428105 GCF_000296735.1 Chrysochloris asiatica
GCCATCGAGTTGGAACCGACTCATAGCGACCCCATGCACAGCAGAACGAAACAATGTCCGATCCTGGACCAACCTCACTATAGATGCAAAAAAATTTTTTAGTAAAATTCAGCAACAGTTTATGATTTTAAAAACTAATAATAAACTCAGCCAGATGATAATAAAAGGAAACTTGCTTAAACTGATAAGATCTATCTAGATATATGGGCTGAATGGGTGTGGGCTGGAGTGTGGGAGTATACCCAACCTGCATAGGGTTTCCAAGAAGGAGCTAGTGAGTTTGAACCGTCAACCTCTACTTTACCAAACAGGATGCCGTTTCCTACTGATTGATTGGTCTTTGTTAATGTCCTGTCCCAAGTAAGCAAGCCAAAGTCTCACCATCCTCATATCTAAGGGGCATTCTGATCACATTGCTTCTAAGACTGGTATGTTGTTCTTCTGACACTGCACATATAGTCAATATTCTTCATCAAAGCCACAAATTGAATATATCAATTATTCTACATCCTTGTTTCATTGTCCAGCTTTCGTATGTCTATTAGGTGATTGAAAGG
>NW_006408686.1:4429794-4431273 GCF_000296735.1 Chrysochloris asiatica
ATCTCTTCATGATGGATAGCTACATCTCAACTGCCAAACCAATGAGAATCCTAGCCCACTCAAATTGACAGAAAATCTTAATGGTCACACACTGTTTACCAGTCCGTTGTGAGAATTTTCATTTTTTTGATGCTTAAATTGTCTCTGTAATAGTAATAGTCTCTATAATACTGGCCACAAGGCTCTAATTGTCTTCAGATACTTTTAAAGGCTTTGTAGTTCATGACTCACTTAATCCTCTCAACAACCCCCTGCAGTAACAATTACTACATCTATCTCACAGATAATTAAACTCAGTCACAAGGATGCTGAGTCATTTTCCAAAATTCACATAGACCAAGAAGCATATCTGGGATTGCAACCCAGATTGTTTGGTTTCAGAACCATATGCTTAGCTAACATGCTGTGCTGTCTCTACAAAAAACAAAGGTCCTTCACATTTGGGATCTAGGTTAATAGCTCTTTTACACCATGTCATGTGCTCAGTTGCAATTCCCAAGTTATGATGAGGAAGACAGGGAGGCTGGGTTTGAAAGCCAACATTCTGCTGAGACAAGTTCATTCTCTTGGATTCAAGGATATCCACAGGTTAATCAGCCCTTTTCCTTCAAAGTGAGATTCTGAGGTTTTTGGAATTCTTTAGTGACATCAGTCATACCCAACCCAATCAATTTCCTAAGAAATATGAACTTCTAAGAAATATGAACTCCAAAGAAATATGAACTTTGAAAGTCAATTTTATCTAACTTGGTCCTGAAGATAGCTCTATATGAGTCCTGCATTGAACATACTTTCTCTCCCTATGTAGTATTGCTTCTCTTGAGAACATCTCCTCTTCCATTCCATAGGAAACTTGTTCAAATCCATTTGGTTTGGGATGGTAGATACAGACAGGGATGGGACCACGATACAGGCATGACCAGTCATAATATATCATTTCTTACCACCACAATGGTTGGAAAAGAGATGAGCACATGATCCAGACTTCTTTCTGTTTCTTCTGCTTGAGCTATTGGATTCTCTCTTCTTTAGGAACTACAATCATAAATGCAACGTATCAGTCTAAGTTCGGCTGCAGTAACAACAACCCAAGAAAGGTGTATTACTCACATACACTCTGTTCATTAATAATTAGCTATGGATTTGCTCCTTATTCTCTTCATTGCTGGACTAAGACTGAAGGAGGACAGTCTTATGTGGCAGAAAGAATCATAGCAGAAAAATGAAGTGATCTTTCATGATTCTGGTCAGAAGTCCCATATCTCATTTCACTTACATTTTAATGCTCAAAGTTAAATAAGCATAGTCTGAAGTCAAAGGTAAGAAATATAATCTTCCTGTAGAGAAAGAATTGGAAATATTTGATAATGAAACAATCTGCCAAAGACAACGTAAGCCCAAGACTACCTAAGACCATCTTACTACCACATGGATAAGGCTTAGAGAACAAAGTAAAAAACAGAACAACCCCAAAAGATG
>NW_006408686.1:4431944-4437701 GCF_000296735.1 Chrysochloris asiatica
TCAAGCTCACCAGCTGTTCCTCGGAAGTCTTTTACAGGGTTGCTATGGGTCAGAGTCGACTCGATGGCACTTAACAACAATGAGCCAAGGGAATATGGTGACTCCATACAATAAAGCACTGGACTGCAAACTACAAGGTCCATGGTTTGAGTCTGCCCACTGCTCCATGGAAGAAAGATGAGGTATTCAGCTCCTGTGAAGAATTAAAGTTTTGGAAACCCTATACAGAGTCGCTATGAGTTGGAACTGACTTGAGGACACTTAACAACAATAAACCATTCCTTAACACATGGCCGCTCAAAGATGACCTCATCATAGAGTTGATTATATTATATTGGATCTCCTCATGACGGATAGCTACATCTCAACTGCACAATAAGAATCTGAAAGTCACTAACTTTCTAATTCTTAGAATCAGGAAAGTTCAGAATTTTAGAATTAGGAATTCTTCTTCATTCATATTTGGGGACTACATTAGAAGATCCTTCAGGGGGTTCAGCACAGTCTCAGGGGACAGCTAAGTCAATTGGCACAGTAGAGTTAACACAGACAGTGTTCTACATCCTACTGTGGCAAATCATGACTAGGGGCTTAGAAGCTTGCCATCTAAATGCAACTCTTGGTTTCTCTCTGTTCAGAGGAAATATGAGTGAAGAACAATCCAAAGATTCAAAGAAACAATTTGTCCAATGGGTTAATGGACCATGCAAACCATAGCCTCTACTCCCCTGATGCCAGAATAACTAGATGGTGTCCAGCTACCACAACCAACCACTCTGATCAGACCCACAGAAGGTTCTGGACAGAGTAGGAGAAAAAATATAGACTAAAATTCAAAAACATAAGACTTACTGCTGTGATAGACACTGTGGAACACGTGAAACTATGGTCCTTTTTGTTGTTGTTAGGTGCCATCGAGTCGGTACTGGCTCATAGCGACCTTATGCACAGAAGAATGAAACACTGCCCGATCCCGGGCCAACCTCACTACTGTTGCCATGCTTGAGCCCATCGATGCTGCCACTTGGTCAATCCATCTCGCTGAGGGCCTTCCTCTTTTGCTCTGACCCTCCACCTTACCAAACATGATGTCCTTCTCCAGCAACTGCTCCCTCCTGACAATACGTCCGAAGTATGAGAGACGAAGTTTGGCCGTCCTGGCCTCCAAGGAGCACTCTGACTGCACTTCTTCCAGAACAGATCTATTGGTTCTTTTGGCAGCCCATGGCACTTTCAATATTCTTCTCCAACACCACAACTCAAAAACATCAATTCTTCTACTGTCTTCCTTATTCACTGTCCAGCTTTCACATGCATATGAGGTTATTGAAAATACCATGGCTTGGGTCAGGTCCACCTTAGTCCTCAAGCTGACAACTTTGCTCTTCAACACTTTAAAAAGGTCTTGTGCAGAGGGGATTGTAACCATGGCAAGGAAACAATATACGATGGGATCAAAGCGAAGCTGATGTCCTCCCATGTAAACTATCACATAATTCACAATAAAGTATTGAAAAAAAAGGTCTTGTGCAGCAGATTTGCCTAATGCAATACGTACGTCATTTGATTTCTTTACTGCTGCTTCCGTGAGTGTTGATAGTTGATCCAAGAAGAATGAAGTCCTTGACAACTTCAATGTTTTCTCCGTTGATAAGAATGTTGTTTATTGGTCCAGTGGTGAGGATTTTTGTTTTCTTTACTTTGAGATGTAATCCATACTGAAGGCTGTGTTCTTTGATCTTCATCAGTTAATGTTTTAAGTTCTCTTCACAAAGTCTTTGTTGTTGTTATTGTGAAGTGCTGTCGAGTCAGTTCTGACCCATAGCGACCCTGTATAGGGTTTCAAGGAGCAGCTGGTGAGCTTGAACCACCGACCTTGCAGTTCAAACAGCTTTGCATTAACCCACAGGGCCACACAGAAAGGGTCTTTAGGCAACTTTTAAACCTGTTACTGACCCCACCCTGGGGATCACATTGCAGCCAAACAACAAACAAGTAATTAACTCTCCAGAACAATCAGCCATATGAGACTGAAAACAAAGTTCAAAAGGCAGGAAGTGCAGAAAAAAAGAAGGAAAAAAAAAAAAAAAACAGGGAGGAATCAGGAAGAGTGTTGTTTCATTGAGGAAACCGTAATTAACATAATGAAACAAAATGTGTAAAACAAATGCAAAACAGAAAACAAATTTGCTCTGTAAATTTTCACCCAAACCACAATAAAAATTTTAAGGGAAGAATGGATCTTTAAAAACTGCAATTTCTTTCCAGCACAGGACAAAAATCTTTCCCAACCATTTCTTATGAAGGACATAACTGGATCCAGCTGGTTCTGCCAACCTAGGGCTTCTTCTCAGAGAAGGGTGTGTGATTGGCTGCCGTACTTTTGGGGCTAGGATGAGACTTTTAATCCTTATAGTCCAGGAACTACCAGAGAAAGTGGGCATGAACACAGACATTAGCAGAGGTGCTGAAAGAAATCACCTTCCAGCTACCATAGTCCCTGTTCTTAATTGTCCAAACTGTGAAGGGCCAGTTCCAAACCTGTAAAGGGCCACCCCTCACTTACCAAAAATCCTGCCTCAAGACATTAGTGGAATCTTAGGTATCAATTCCACCACCTGTCTGTCAGCTTGTCATACCTTAGTGCCAGACCTGTGAAGGACCACCCCCCACCCCACCACTTACCAAAAATCCTGCCTCAAGACATTAGTGGAATCCTAGGTATCAATACCACCACATCTCTGTCAGCTTGTCATCATACCTTAGTGGCCTACATGGGCTTTGATACTGGAAGCAATGTCATTGGTGTTTCAAATATCAGCAAGACCACTCATGCTAGACAGGTTTCAGTGGCGCTTCCAGACTAAGACTGACAAGGAGGGAAGGTCTTGTGATGTCCTTCTGAAAATTAGCCAGTGAAAATGTGATGGCCTAACCTACTTGCTTTGGGCACACCATCTGGAGGAATCAATGGCTGGAGGCGATCATTATGTTGATGAAGCAGAGGGTCATGGAGAACATGGAAACCCTCAATGAGATGGATTGGTACAGTAGCCTCAAAGATGAACTTGAACATACTGGTGATTGTTGTAAGGCCTGACTGAGGAACAATTTGTTCTGCTGTACATTAGGTTACCATGAGTTGGCATCAACCCACAACAGCTAGCTACATATCTAGACAGCCTTGGGAATCCCTGGGTGGTAGAAACCTTTAACACACGTGACTGATAAACAAAAGGTTTGGAGATCCAAGTCTACCCAGAAGCATCTCAGAAGATGGTCTGACAATCTACTTCCAAAAACTCAGCCATTGAAACCCCTGTGGGGCATGGTTCTACTCCGATACACACGGGTTGACAACTGGCTCAGCAGTTCTTTCAGGAGTGCTGGGGTCTAGCCCAGAATCTGTCACAACACCCTACATAATCCTCGCTCCTGCACTGGCCTCCATTCCCCCTTCTGCAAAATGGAGATGATGATGACCTCTGCCGTCTCACTCAAAAGTCTGATTTCTAGGTCAAAGAGTTTTGAAAATTGTCAGTAACTGCTGGGATAACAACAGTTCACATGGCTGAGTATCTCTCTTTGTCAGACTCTTTATTCCTTTCTGTTCATCAAATCTTTACGACACAAAGAAGTAGAAGTTATTGCTGTTGTTGTTTTATGCCGTCGATATATTCTGACTCATAGAGACCCTGCATAAGGTATCAAGAAGCAGCTGGTGGGTTTGAACTGCCAACCTGCAGTTAGCAGTCCAGTGCTTATCCTACAGTGCCACACCATATTACAGATGAGTAACATAAGGCAAAAAGAGCTTAAATAACTTGCCTATCACCCAGAATGCCTGCTCTTGTCCACTCCACTATCTTAAATTGACAAGGTCATTTACTGAATCACATATGTTTCATCAACCCAGTCTCCTCCATGCAGAACATTTTGTTTGAGCTGAGACTCAAGCACCAGCTGTATCTTCCCTAAAAATAATGACCAAATTATAAACAAAAAAATGACTATTTTGTACCACACACATATAATAATAATAATAATAATTAACAGGAGACATGCTAATGTGCTAACCATTTCCCAATCACGCTTCTTCTAGAACTACTGCTCACTGAATTTGTAATGTTTCCAGTTGTTGTTGTTGTTGTTGTTAGTTGCCATCGAGTTGATTCTGACTCATAGAGACCCCTTGTGTACAGAGTGGAACTTCCGGAAGTCTGTCACCAGGCTGTCTTCTTAGGTGCCTCTGGGTGGGTTTGAATGTTTAACCCCTTGCACCTCCCACGGACTCCATGCTTTCGGTAGGTGTCAGCATATTATTTACAACTGTAATAAACCAAATCTTAGGATTTTCTCCTTGATCAACTGATAAGAAACTCCCCTGTGAATACAAAGTAATAGCTGGAAAAAAAGTAGAAAATACAGTAGGAGTTCATGTCAGCCAAATCTGAGTCATCTGCTCATATAACTCCTATCCATGTACCATTTCCACTTGATAACGCTGACTTATGGATCGGTAGATAAGGTAATACACAGCTCATGGTAGGTAATGTAGATTATATGGTTGCTTGATGTCCCATGATCAGGTCTTCTGTCTTTACTAGGTGACATTAGCAAGCTTAGGAACTGTCTCTCTAGGGAATAATTATCTGCCGAAGAGGGTTAGCTTTACTCCAAAACCCTAGAGAGCTGTTTGTTAAGTATCCTGTTGGGGCTAACCAGAGGCTCACCCCTTTGTGTATCATTGGATCTACCATATTATATGCCCCAAGTGGCAGAGCAGCTTGCACTGCAGACTGGACTTCATAGCGCCTTCTGCTCTAGTCACTACTCAAATGGAAGCATTACAGGATACTCAATAAATGAGTCTGAGTAGTACGCACAATGTGGTATGTACAGTCTACAAAATCCCAAAGGGGTCATCAAATGCTCTCCTATTCTTTAGTTCTGACAGTGTTTCTCTGCTATTCACCGTACTTATTCAACTTGTCTGCTGAACAAATAATCTGAGAAGCTGGATTATATGAAGAAAAAAATGGCATCAGGATTGGAGGAAGACTCATTAACAACCTGCAATATGCAGATGATACAACCTTGTTTGCTGAAAGTGTAGAGGACTTAAAACATTTACTGATGAAGATCAAAGAGCACAGCCCTCATTATGGATTACATCTCAATGTAAAGAAAACAAAAATCCTCACCACTGGAACAATAAACAACATTCTTATCAACGGAGGAAAGGTTGAAGTTGTCAAGGACTTCATTCTTCTTGGATCAACTATCAACATTCACAGAAGCAGCAGTCAAGAGATCAGACGATGTATTACATTAGACAAACCTGCTGCACAAAGCCTTTTTAAAGTGTTGAAGAGCAAAGTTGTCAGCTTGAGGACTAAGGTGCATCTGACCCAAGCCATGGTATTTTCAGTAACCTCATATGCATACAAAAGCTGGACAGTGAATAAGGCAGACCATAGAAGAATTGATGCCTTTGAGTGATGGTGTTGGAGGGGAATATTTAAAGTACCATGGGCTTCCAAAAGAACCAATAGATCCATGTTGAAAGAAGTGTAGCCAGAATGCTCCTTGGAGCCAGGATGGCCAAAGTTCATCTCTCATACTTTGGACATATTGTCAGGTGGGAGCAGTCACTGGAGAAGGATACCATGTTGGGTAAGGTGGAGGGTCAGAGAAAAAGAGGAAGACCCCCAATGAGATGGATTGGCCAAGTGGCAGCATCGATGGACTCAAGCA
>NW_006408686.1:4439556-4440691 GCF_000296735.1 Chrysochloris asiatica
TTCCGACTCAATGGCACCTGACAACAACAACAACATGAAAATTGGTGTCAAGAGAAAAAGCATCTGCCAAGTCGATTGGTGCATCCTATTGAATATACTACACCTGAAACAGATGTGTAATGAAGTTATCATTATATTAAGCTTACTATCATCTACAATCTTTCTCAAAGAATCATCCACATTTAGCACAGGTGAAATGATGATGTAATCTTTCAAGTCTTAGATAGTAGCACTGATTTCTCCAATTTTCCTCAGGAGATTACTTATGCTTTATTATTCAAAAAGGAGAAAAATGTTCAGAAGCTACCACTTCACCCTTCTTACAACTAGAATCTTATAGCGTTATGTACAGAGAACCGAAGTTGGCTTACATGTATTTCAATAGAAGGAATGGAAGAAATAAACACAAAATGAATTTCCAGATTTACTAGTCCCACTTTAGTTGAAACTTGGGTCAAACTTCATTACAATATGACAGTTATGATTTTGTGTCAACTTGACAGGGCCAGGATACTCAGTGGTTTGGCTGGTAAAGTGTAGTAATCCACCACCCCACCCCACCCCCAAGATGAGATCTGCTATGAACAGCCAATCATTTGAAAGGGAGTTTCTTCTGGGGCATGGCTTGTTTCCAATATATTGAACACTTAAGCAAAGCTTGCTTGCTTTTTGCTGAGCCTGGATCCGGCATCCAACTTGTCATCCAACCTCTGGTTCTTCTAATTCAAGCCAGTGGGCTGCTGTGTTGCCTGGCAATACTGGGAGTCATCATCAATAACCTGCTAACTTATTTGCTGCCCTTGACTACAGACACTACTGACTGCTCAATCTGCCAGCAGCAGAGACCAACACTGAGTTCGTGATATGGACCATTTCTCAGCATGATCAGTCAGTAAACCTGGCAGGTTGGTAACATCAGACCATTTTCATCATAGAAAAGGTACATACTTTTTTGCTGTTGTTGGGAGTTTTTAATGAACTAATCAATTTCTTCCTTTGTTACAGGTCCATTCAAATTTTATACTTCAGAATTCATTTGTTTAGGTTGGTAGTATGCTTCTAAAAATTTATTCACTTCTTCTAACACCAACAATAACAGCAAAGATGAAAAATGGAGAAGACAATAAATGCTGGC
>NW_006408686.1:4441986-4479630 GCF_000296735.1 Chrysochloris asiatica
CTTTTCCTTTGTTAGATTTGCCAGTAGTTTGTTGATTTTAGTGACCTTTTCAAAGAATTAACTTCTAGTCTTGTTGTATTTCCGTTGTTTTCTATTTTGTTTTATGTGTTTCTGCTCTCATCTTTATTTTATTTATTTTTTTGTTTCTTCTGCTCACTGGAGGCTTAATTTTCTGCTCTTTTTCTAATTGTTGGAGATGTGTTAAGGTGTTAGTTTTGGTTCTTTATTCTTCTTTGTAGTATGTCAATGTTTTAAATTGTATTAAGGCTTACTTGTGACCTATCTTATGGTCTATTATGGAGAATGCTTCATGTGCGCTGAAAAAGGTAAAGTATATTATGTTGTTGTTAGGTGGAGTGTTCTGTAAACATCTGTCTTACACTGGGTTCTCTACAGGATCAAAACCAGTGAGACTTGTACATGTATACCTGTAATGAGCAGATTATATCAAGGAAATGTCTCACAGCTGGAGAGGTGTAAGAGTCTCAAGTCTAGGTCAAGTGAACCAAGATTAACAGGCAGGTGCAGCAGGCTGACAGGCAGACAAAAACACTCAACAAAATAGGAATAGAATGTAAATTATTGAACATAATTAAAGGCATATATACAAACCCAACAGCCAAAATTATTCTCAATACAGAGAAATCTAAAGCATTCCACTTGTAACAAAAACTAGACAAGGATGTCCTTTATCACCACTCCTATGCAACATTGTGGGATCCTGGTGTGGTGCCCCAGGATAAGCACTCAAACTCAAGGTCGGTTTGAACTGTGAGGTCAGCAATTCAAACTCACCAGTTGCTCCTTGGAAATCCTATACAGGGTTGCTATGAATTGGAACCAACTCAAAGGCACTTAACAACAACAACAACATTCAGTATTGTGGAGCACTGGTTTGATGCTGTACGGTAAGCACTGGGCTGATAACTGTAAAGTTAATGGCTCAAACCCACTAGCTGTTCTTTGGAAACTCTATACAGGGTCACTATGAGTCAGAACTGACTCAACAGCACTTAACAACAACAATTCAATATTGCACTGAAGGTCTTAGCCGGAGTTATAATGGAAGAAAGGGAAATTAAAGGTAACCAAACTGGCAAAGAAGAAATAAAACTCTATTTGTAGGTAATATGATCCTATACATAGAAAATCTGAAAGACTAGACAAGAAAATTATTTGAACTCTGAAAGATTCAGCAAAGTGGCAGGGCATAAGATCAACATACAAGTATCAGTTGGATTTCTTTACACTAATAAAGAGAGCTCTGAAAAGGAGATCAGGAAAGCAATACCATTTACAATGTTCTCGGTGCTGTTAAGTGCTGTTCAGTTGGTCCCAACTCACAATGGCCCTGTATAGGATTTCCAAGAAACAAAAGACTTATACAAAGAAAACTATAAAACACCACTTCAAGAAAACAAAAGAGATGGAAGAATACACCATGCTGACGGATGTGAAAATGTCAATACTACCCAAAGTGATCTACAAATATACTGCAATCCCCATCCAGACTCCAACATTACCATTTTAAAAGGTGTAAAAACTTTATATAAAAAAGAAAGAGACCCCAGATAAGCAAAGAATTACTAAAGAAGAACAAAGTAGAAGGCCTCACACTTTTCAATCTCAAAACCTACTACACAGCCACAGAAGTCAAAACAGCCTGGTACTGGTACAATGAAAGGCACATAGATCAATGGAACCGAATTGAAAACCCAGTAGTAAATCCATCCACCTATGGTCAGCTGATCTTTGACAAAGAACAAAATACATTAAATGGGGAAAAGATAGTCTCTTTGACTGGAAAAACTGGATTATCTATCTACAGATAAATGAAAAGCCCGTATCTCATACCATATACAAAAACGAACTCCATGTTGATCAAATATCTAAATGTAAAACCTAAAGCTATAAAGGTCATCAATGAAAAAATACAATCAACTTCTTATTGTGTGCCATCGAGTTGGTTCTGACTCATAGCAACTCCATACAGGGTTTCTGAGAGTAGCAGGTAGGTTTGGACTGCTGATCTATTGGCTAGTAGTCCAGTGCTTATCCTACAGTGCTACACCAGCGACAAACTTAGAGGCTCCAATATATGGCATAAATAAATACACTATCAAGCATAACTAAAAATGTAAACAGCACAAGACAACCTAGATGACTGGGACCTCCTAAAAATTAGACATTTATTTGCACCAAAAAAGAACCCACAGACTGAGAAAAAAAATTGGCAATGATATATCAGACAAGGGATTAATCTCTAAAATATATAGAAAAGTTCAACACCTCAACAAGAAAACAATAAGTAATCCAATTAAAAATTGGTTGGAGGACATAAACAGACAATTCACCAAAGCAGACATTAAAATGTGAGATATGGGTCTCGTTTTATTCTTCTGCAAATGGATATGTAGTTTTGCCAGCACCATTTGTGAGAGACTATCTTTTTCCCATTTAATGTGATCAATTGATCATATGGAGAAACACTTGAGATCATTAGCCAATAAAGAGATGTAAATTATAACAACAATGAGCTATCATCTCACCCCAGCATTAATAACGAAGTTCTAAAAACAGAAAACAACAAATGCTAGAGAGGATGTGGAGCGATCTGAAACCTCCTACACCGCTGGTAGGAATGTAAAATGGTGCAACTACTGTAGAAAACAGTCTGACGCTTCCTCAAAAAGTTGAGAATACAAATACCATATGATCCAGTAATCCCTCTACTTGGCATAGATCCTAGAAAAATAAAAGTCAGGACAGAAATAGATACATGCATACCCATGTTCATCACAGCACTATTCACAATAGCAAAAATATAGAGACAACGTAAATGCCCAGCAATGGAAGAATGGATTTTAAAACTTTGGTACATACACACAATGGAAGACTATACAACTCTGAAGACTAACGATGACTCTGTGAAATACCTCACAATATGGATAAACCTGGAGGACACTATGCTGTGTAAAACTGCTGTTAAGTGCCGGTTGAATCAGTTCTGATTCATAGCAACCCTGTGTAGGGTTTCTGAGCTGCTGGTGGATTTGAAACACCAATCTTGTGGTTAGCAGCCCAGTGCTGCTCCTACAGTGTCACACCAGGACTCATCACAAAAGGACAAATGCTGTATAAGATCACTATTGTTGTTGTTGTTAAGTGCCATCAAGTCAGGTCCGACCCATAGCAACCCTGTACAGGGTTTCCGAGGGTGTAAATCTTTACGGGAGTAGAAAGCCTCATCTTTCTCCCACGGAGCGACTGGTAGTTTCGAACCGCTGACCTTAAGGTTCGCAGCCCGATTCGTAACCACTACGCTACTATTAGAAAGAGTCAAAAAAAAAAAAAGTTATCACACTAAAAGAAACATTATTTGATGCTTATCAAACTTCATCTCTCATACTTTGGACATATTGTCAGGAGGGACCGGTCACTGGAGAAGGATATCATGTTTGGTAAGGTGGAGGGTCAGAGAAAAAGAGAAAGACCCCCAGTGAGATGGATTGGCAAAATAGCAGCATCAATGGGCACAAGTGTGGCAACAGTAGTGAGGTTAACCAGGACCGGGTAGTGTTTCGTTCTGTTGTGCACAGGGTCACTGTGAGTCAATATTGACTCAATGGCACCTAACAACAATAACAATGGGTGGAAGAGAAAGGTGAGTAATTCACTGACACATGTTCATTTGGGTGGCAGGGAAGGCAATCTACAAGACAGAGGTGGGCAGAAAAGTGATTTAAAATGATTAACGCAGAAGACATAGGAAGGAATGCAAGAGTTAAAGGGAACATAAGTAAATACTGTTATATACACAAACTTGCATTTATGAGTATACATATGCATAGATAAAAAGATTGGATGGGTGTGGAAGGAAGACCAGGAGTATGCCTACAAATATATAAAGATTTGACAGAGAATTACACCAAGAGTCCTTGTATAGTGCTGTGGGTTAATGGACTGGACTGCAAAGTCTATTTGAACTGCAAAGTCGGTGGTTCAAGCTCACCAGTTGCTGCTCCTTGAAAACCCTACATACATAGTATAGAGTCATTGAGTCGGAACCAACTCGATGGCACTTAACAACCAACAACAACATTTATACGTGAGTATTTACCATTGCTGTAAACATATCCATGAATGTGTTGAAACATATAGATGTCACAAATATGAAAACTTCTTAGACATTACCAAAAACCTTGAGGGAATAAATTGCTGGGCCTGGGGGCTCAGGAATCATAATCTCGGGGGATACCATGGTCAATTGGCATAACATAGTTCCACAAATACAGTATTCTACAACTTTCTTTGGTGAGTTGTCATTAAGTGTAAAGTCAGTTCTGACCCATAGTGACCATGTATAGGGTTTCTGAGGAGCAGCTGGTGAGCTTGAACCACTGACCTTGTGACTCAAACCAACTTTGCAATTCAGCACATTAACCTGAAATACCACACTAGAACTACTTTGCTGAGTAGTGACTGAGATCTTAAAAACTCAACAGCAGCCATCTAATGTGCAACTATTGGTCTCTCCCTGTTTGGAGGAAAGAAGAGTGATGAAAATTGAAGACACTTGGAAACAATTAGTCCAGTGAATGAACAGACTAAGTGAACATCGCTCTCCATGGTCCTGAGACCAGAAGAACTAGATGGTGCCCAGCTACCACTATCAACTGCTCTGAAAGGGATCACATTAGAACGTCCTGAAGAGAGTGGGAGAAAATGTGGAACAATTCTCAAAATTAATAAAAAGGCCAAGCTTATTGGTCAGACAGAGACTGCTGGAACCCCATGACTGTGGTCCTTGATCATCCTTCAAGTCTGGGACTAAACTGATCCCTGTGGACCAATTTTCAGCCAAGCAGTTAATAGGTATGTAAGGGAGATAACAACACAAGTAAGGTAATGTTCACCATGGGATGGCTAATCATTCAAAATCAAAAGAACGATATTTACCTAAGAACAAAGTTGAGACAGAATGGAGCAAGAACCATGTGGGGGACATGTCCAACTTCCTCTGGCTTCACCAGAGAGAAGGAGACTCAAACTCAAAACAAACCCAAGACAGATCACTACAAAGCAAAGGTCAAACATGCCTCCACCCTACAACCTTCTTTATCCTATTCTGACACCAACCATCCATCTCACAGTACTCTCAGCTCCACATCTGAGTTTGATAATCCATTTCAATGGCCACACAGAACTCATAACAACACTCACGATTGTGGGATTTACTAGGGAAGTGAACAAAGTACAATTCAGGATCAGAAACAACTCAGGATGCAGCAGTTCTCCAAGTAGGAACGTCTCTTCTCTGCCATACTGCAAGCACACCTCACTCTTGTCTCTCAGCCATGTGGCTCCTTGTCCTCTGTCCTGCTCAGGCAAATGTAACAAAGTTCTTTGAGCCAGGCTGTGAATGTCCAAAGGGCACACTCTGCACACCATCTTCCTGCCAGTAGGCACTCAGCTTTACTCAGTCCATGAGTGTAGAAACCCACAGCTGCTCTGTCTCTCCATGCCACTGTGTCTGCTGCCATCTCTGATGTCACTGCTTTTCTAGATAGGGATTTCACACTCTACTCATGCTCTCATTTTTTGATAGTCCTGAGATTATCTGTTACTGCTTCTGAGATGGCTCTTTTTTTTTTTTTTTATAATTACAGGGTTTATTAAGAAAGTAACATGTTATAACTTGGGATTGGTAAACATATAGGCAAAGTCTCCCTTCTTCAGTGTAGGACTGCTCTCCCAGCTCCTCTTGGCCATGCAGGGTTCTACTCTCAGCCTTTGGTCTCTGCTCAGGCCTGCTCTCTGCCCTGCTTGGTCTAATGTTACAAAGCTCTTCAGCTCTGACAGTAAGTGTCTGGAGGTACCTCACTCCTTCAGCAAGTCTCCTTTCCAGAGGTGGCTAGCTTTCCTTGCTTTATGAGTGGGAAGCCCACTGTACCATCTTGTGCCAGTCTCCTAGTTCTGCCACTGCCATTTCTGTCACACTTGCTGCTACTGCTTCTTGGAGATAGCTCCTTTTAAAAAATAGGCAAAACCAACCAATCCTAGTGTTAGAATCCTGTACACCCTATTTGCATGGGTGTACAATGAGATGGATCCGCCAGGTGGCATCCTTGATGGCGTCAAGTGTGGCAGCGGTAGTGAGGTTGGCCCAGGATCAGACATTGTTTTGTTCTGCTGTGCATGGGGTCGCTATGAGTCGCTTTCGACTCGATGGCACCTGACAACAACAACAACATCCTTGGTAAGAAGTCCTGGGTTAATGCACCAGACTGCAAAGCCATTTGAACCGCAAGGTCAGCGGTTCAAGCACACCAGCGGCTCCTCAGAAACCCTATACAGGGTCGCTATGGATCAGAGTTGACTCGACGGTACATAACAACAACAACCCTCTGGTAGTGTAATGGTTATGTATTGGGCTGCTAATCTCAAGGTCAGCAGTCTGAAACTACCAGCAGTTCTGCAGGAGAAAGATGAGGCTTTCTGCTCTCGTAAAGATTTACAGCCTCAGAAACCATGTACTGGGTCTCTGTGGGTCAGAATTGACTCGACAGCACTTAACAACAACAATATCCTATCATTTGGTAGGAATGAAGAAGACATTGGATAGAAAAGCCCTATTTCAAGGTACCACCGATGAGAAGGCGGGTGGAGTGGCTTTAGGAACCACAGAGAGGAAGTGGGATAATTGTTGTTTCATGGAGGGGACTGTAATCATTGAGATGAAATTAAGTGTATGATTTGTTGAATGGAAAACTGATGATCTGCTTTGTAAACCTTCTCAATTCACAATAAAAAGTCTTTCCAAAAAAATAAAAAAATCCATCTACATAAATCCTCACAAAGCATGCTGTAGTAAAAAAGATGAAATCTTTTACTACACATAATATCTAATTTCTAGGAGACTCCAGTCATCTAGTTGTCTTCTGCTGTTTGTATATTTTCTGTTATATTTGTTTGTGTACTCATGCCATGTATTAGGAGCCCTTTGTTTATCCCTATTTTTTCACTGATGGTCCTACACGTGAAGGAATGCTATGAAATATTTAAAGAATAACCATGAATCAGAAAAACACTTCCCAACATGGATGAACCTAGAAGACAATCACAAAAGAACAAATACATAAGACAATTTTTTTAAAAAAAACTTAAGAACAGTTTTTCACATATAAAAAAAGAGAGAAAAGAAAATCCTTCTGCTGGTGATAGGGCTGGGAAGTGGCATGTCAGGAAGGGGCTCACATAAACCAGGAGCAGGGACAGTTTGTCCATAGTAATAAGAAAGAAGTCTGCGTGTGTGGATCCAGGTGCTGGTAGATGGGCAAACATGTGGTGGTTTTCTTTTGACGGCTTCCATTTTCTCCATGAGATAAGAAATGGGATCATCATCGACAGAGAGTAATGGCAAAGGAAATGTTAGGGATCAAGGAGGCTGACAAGCAATGATAGATGATGGTTGGGAGAATTCACAAGTATGGAAGTACAAAGTAGAGAACTGTATTCACTTTCCAAACAAGGAAAGGGTCTTAACACAAGAGATTGCGAGCCCAGAGGGTCAAGTGTTTCAGGCTTTTATGGTTTGTTCATTTGTTTTTAAGAGGGAAGGCTGATTTACAAAGTAAGTGATAGCTGATATCCTAAGTTATGGCCAATGCTGGGCTGGTATAACAGGATATTGGGAGGTGATATAAGACATTGTCCAACTGGGTGAGCCTAACAGGATACTGGGGGGGCAGTCAAAGATATTGTCTGTTTGGGAGGTACTTTATGGCCGCCGGGGAGAGTTAGGGAGTTGCTGTTCAGTTGGGCCAGCAGTTATTCCTGCAAAACAGACTAGGGTTACACAGAAGATTAAACATTGCGGCTGAGTCCTATCAGTGATGAGGGTTCAGAACCAGAGAGACAGAAAGCAGGATCCAGAGATCCAGCAACCCTCAGTGGAGAGTTGATGTTGGGTGAGCATGTCTAAATTTCTAAATTTTTTCCATTATACCAGCAGTCCTCAGTCAGGGGCGGTTTTCCACCAGGGAACATTTGGAAATGTCTGGACACATTTCAAGTCTTCACAACAGATATGCCAGGAAGCCCTCAACACCAAGAATGACCCATTCCAAAATGTCAGCTGTGCCAAGTTTAAGAAATCTTACAACACATTCCTCTGTTGCCCCAAGTCCCCTCTACAGCAGACAGTTACAAGGACTTCCAAGGCCTCTGAAAAGGTCTCATGATTCCCGGAGGAGGCTGTTCCATCTGTCCCGGGTCAGGGAGAAGTCACTTACAGGGTTGTGCTGGATCCAACACTGCCCTCCCCCAGAAATGGGGGCAGATGCCAAGAGAAACAAGAGGATTGTAATCCCATAATCAAGCCTTCACCTCTCTTCCAGGACCTGCCCTAACTGGCCTTTCCAGCCCCACCCCCATCCTTACCCTGTGCTTGGGACCTAGGGTATCAAATTCCCTGGGACCTCCAAGTACTTCCTCTCTCACCCTCATGGGAACTGTAAACATGGTGTGCACCCATGGATCTGTGGGGGCACCCATAACTCCACATGGCCTCCCAGACAACCCTTAACCTCTCCCCACCCTATCACCAGACATGGAACCTTGGCCCATCTATGAGTTTTGGCAATCTGTCTTCTGATCAGGCAAGAATTGGATAATGAAAGACAGGGTCTGGGGCTGCAGCCAAGACTGGACAAAGCTGATTGGGGCTGGGGAGGGCGGAGGGCAGGGGGAAGCTGTCTGTGGGGAGGAGAAGGAGGTTCTCTTTCCCTGTGCTTTCAGCTGCCCCACCCATCCTCTAAGCCCTCCTTCAGTACTGCCCACTGCAGTCTGATTGGTGGAGGATTGAGAGAGAGAGTCAGGAAGAGAAGATGGCAGATACATGCCTTGGGAGATAGGGTGAGACAGAACAGAGAAAGAGAAAGGGTGGCAAGCACACAGAATGTGAAAGAAAAAGATCAAGAGGCACAAGACAGAGGGACAGAGTGAGATGAGACCAAGACAGAGAGAAACAGATTGATGTCCAGGCAGATTGCAGAGGGGAAGCAAAGCAGAACGCAACAGAGAATTTCAGAGACAGAGAGACAGATAAACACAGAGACAGACAGATGGATAAACACAAATACAGAGAACGGATAGGAGCTTTGAAAAATGATCTCCAGAGGATAAGAAAACTCCAGCTCAGAGAGGGAATGGAACTTGCCCAGGGTCACACAGTCAAGCCAGTAGCAGACCTGGACTCGAACTCAGAGAGATATAGTGTCCAAATCACAAAGGTACCCAACCTCCACCCCTGGTCTATCATAACCCCAATCCCCCAAAACCAGGCCCAGGGCCCTGAATAACCAAAAAATGAGTGTGAACCATTGTCCTATCTCAGGGCAAAGACCACAGTGGAAAGAGCTGAGTCTGTCTGCTCCAGGAGGGTGAAGGAGATTTCCCAGGTGTGGCCCCCACTCCACTCGAGGCTCTGCTCCAGCTGGCTGTGAGCCCTAGGGCTGCACCAAGGACTTACAAGGAGGTGGGAAGGGATTAAGGTTCATTGGAGAACAAATGAGGGGGTGAGGGTGGAGAGAGTCTGTTTAAGAGCAGTCCCTACCCCTAGGCACCTACAGCTGCAGGGCACATCTGGAACAGAGCTTGGCTGTCCACTCCAGAACACACTGCTGCCCCTGGTCACTCCACAGGCAAAGGACCCAGGTAAAGGAGGATCACAGAGGAGGGGGAGCTCTCAAGAAAGGAGGTCACCGGCTCGGTCGCTCTAAGACTCACTTGGAATCTTGCTTGCCGCCTCTGCTGAGGGTTGTTCAGCCCCTGGGTCCTTCTTTCTGGGTAGGGGTCTCTTGGAGACGCTTTTGATTCATTTGACAAGTATTTTCAGGGCACCTAGTGGTTACAAGTCAGGCTGCTAACCCCAAGGTCAGCAGTTGGAAATTACCAGTGGTCCTGTGGGAGAAAGATGAGGCTTTCTGCTTACGTAAAGATTTACAGCCTAGGAAACCCTGTGCAGGGTCACTATGAGTGGGAATGGACTCCATGACGCATAACCACCTAGGATCTGCGTTCCCCACAGAGGGCTGGCGGCTCCGTGCACATGACCCCTTGGTTTGGAACATTAGCTTCTTTTCTGTCACTGTTTCTGCTTCTGCCTCTCTCTCTGTATCAATCTCTCTTATTCCCTGTCTCTGTGTCTCTAACAATCCCTTTCTCTCATCAGTTCCAGGGTTTTCAACATCTCAGTCCGTTTGTCTGTCTTGATGTATCTCTTCTTTTCTGTCTCTTTCTCTTCTCCTCAAACTCTATGTTTAACTCTTCATTTTTCTCTCTCTTTTTTCGTCTCCCTCTATTTTTGTGTGTCTCCGTATTTTGGCTATTTCTGTTTGTTTTCTGATTTTTTTTCATTCTTATTCTTTCTTCTCTTTCTCCTTACCTCCCTATCTCTTGGCTGCTCCCTGTCTGTCTCTTTCTACTTCCTTTCTTCTCTCCCTCCACCCCATTCCTGGAACCCAGAGAATGCAAGTGCCTATGGAGTTGGGGAATGGAGGGGACCTGCTCTCTCTGAGTCCTGCCCTCTCCCACTTTGCCCTTCAGACCCTGCAGCTACCTTCACAATGGATGGTGTAAACACAGTCATCTTGCTCCTGATTCTGGCTTTGATCTGCCTGTTTCTGGCCCTCAGTTCAAGGGGCAAGGGTCATCTACCCCCAGGACCTAAACCACTCCCATTCTTGGGGAACCTGCTGCAGCTGCGCTCCCAAGACATGCTGACCTCCCTCACCAAGGTACAGGGTTCTAGGCTTGGGTGATGGGGTGAGAGACAAAGGGGGTGGATCCATGGCTCCAGCCCCTCTGTGACGTGTCTTCTTACCCCCAGTTGAGCAAGGAGTATGGCTCGATGTACACAGTACATCTGGGGCCCAAGCCAGTGGTGGTCCTCAGCGGGTACCAAACCGTGAAGGAGGCACTTGTGGACCAGGGGGAGGAGTTTAGTGGCCGAGGCGATTACCCCGTCTTTTTCAACTTCACTAAGGGCAATGGTAAGCCTGCTCCCTAGCTCTTCCACCCATAATACAAGTTAATAATACAAGTTGCTGGGTGGGTAGGCATAGAGTTAAATTGGGAATGGGGATGAAAGGGGCCTATGGGGTTGGTAAATTTGGGTTGACGTTGGAGATGGGGATGGAATTGGGTAGAATGAGAGAGATTGGTAGATTAGGGTTGAGATTGGGGTTGGGTAGAGATATGATGTGGGCGGTGGAGAAACTATCCTCTCAATTGTGGGGTCACTTTGGGCCACTAATCTCCCTAAAGATTCCAAATGGAATGGAGTCCCAGTCTAATGGTGAAGTCCATCCCACCTTCCCCATCACTAATCCCCATCACCAGTCATCTCTAACCCTAGTCTCATTCTAATCCTGATTTCCATCCCAACCTCATCACCAACTTTTCATCTCTATCAAGTGGTCAAATTATGTCTCCAGCCCCTACTGCCCACCTCAATCCAATGCCCATCTCCAGCAACCCTCTCTCCATACTTCTCATTTATTTCCCACAACCATGATTCCTTCCCACTACAGCCCCCATTCCCACTAAGAACTCTCTTCCATTTCCATTTTAAATGGCACTATCAGCACCATCCTAATCCCTTTAGTCAAAGCAAATGACACTGCCATTTTTCTCTCCAGCCCCAAACCCATCATCTCTTCCAATCACCTGTTCAAGTCGCCAGGTCCCATTTTCAACCTCAATCCCATCATCATCACTAAAATCAACCCTATCATATCTCTACCCAACCCCAACCTTAACTCTAACCTACCAATCTCTCATTCTACCCAATTCCATCCCCATCACCAGGCTCAACCCCATAGACCCCTTTCATCCCCATGCCCAATCTAACTCTATCCCTACCCACCCAGCAACTTGTTTTAACTCCAAACCTTTCCCATCTCAAATCCCTAGTTCAACTCACTCGCATCACAAACCTAATCCTTTCTTGATTCAATTATCTTGTCCTCCTTAGACTCAGAAATCACAAATCCTTATGGTTTTCTAGCACATTCCCACACAGTCTTACTCAAAGGAAGTCATATAGAAAGGTCCAATAAATTAACAAAGATAACTAATTGCTATAGTTGAAAGGGAGACTTGCATCTTAGACGACTCGTCTCTCCCTAAAGAATCCCTTGGTTTTCCCCTGGCCCCTTCACTGAATGAATCTCAACTGCCCCAGGATTTGGAATCAGAGAATTCTTGGGTAAAATATTGCCTATTGTATATTGAGTGCACTTTTCACCCTTCCTGACTTATTCCCTGGGCTTGACCTTATGAAGCACCTGTTCAGGTATACCAGATGCAAAGAAGGGGAGAGAGGGCACTTGAGAAGGTCACCTGGCTACCTTTGCACTTTGCTACCTTTCCAAAACAGTTAGAAACATAACATCATTTGTTGCTTTTTAAAAGTCATTCTCCAATTGTTCAGTATACAGTACAGCACTTACAAGCTGTGTACCTGTCAGCAAATATCTTCCAAGCGTCAGTGCTCTTTCAGACACAAGAGATAAACACATCTGAGACGTTATCCTATTATTGCCGCCAACCCTGTGGGAGACACAGCCAGACTGTGACAGCCGAGTGTGGTCAGGGTTGGGACGAGAAAGGCACAAATACAGGGGTAGGAGCCAGGACAGGGGAAGCCCGGACAGTTGAGACCTGAGGGATGAAAATGGCTAGTCAGAAAAATTCAGGAAGTGGAATGTTCTAGGCAGAAGGAAAAACCTGAGGCCAAGAAGAGAGAAGAACAGGATCTGTCATGTTCCTGAATGAGTTTATGAGCTTCCAGTCTTTACTTTTTTTGCTTATTGTATATTCATATATTGATTTAATCAATACACAATCATTCATCTCTTGCATGGGCAATGCTGGGGACAGAGTGGCAGCCAAGACCATCCCAACTCTGTCTTTACAGGCTCCCAATTCACTGAGGGAGATAGTCCAGTCACCAGATCTCGATGGGTCACAGTGATCAGGGCTGTGGTGGGGGAAGCCCAGTTGTCCTACTAATGCACAAGGAGAAGGAATATAATAATATGATAGCCGAGAAGGAAAATCAAGGAAGGCTTCCTGGAGGAGGCTTTTCTACATTGGTTCAGTTTCTCTCCCAGCAAGAATCAGAAAAAAGAAATCAGAGGACAGTGGTTGGGGGCGTGTTGTCCTTTTCTTCTCCTCCCCAGGCATCGTCTTCTCCAATGGGGAACGGTGGAAGGCCCTGAGGAGGTTCTCTATCCAGATTCTGCGGAACTTTGGGATGGGGAAAAGGAGCATTGAGGAACGAATCCTGGAGGAAGGAAGCTTCCTAATGGCTGAACTGCGGAAAACTGAAGGTCAGAGTCCCAGAGGGCATCTTTACCCCAAGTTCATACCTATCCTACTTAATGAGCATGGCTGCCAGGTTCCATAGTGTGCGCTCACAACCGCTAGAGACCCATCACTCAGCCCACAATGGAAACGGCGCCCCCTGGAGGTGGATTGGTTTGCGGCTCTGTGAAGCATTATGTGGAGCTCTATCACTGTGCTATTTTTAGAGCAGTTTGTGTCAGTGTGGGGAACATGATGATGATGATGATGGTGTGATTGAGAATTTACAACATCCTGAGCCCGATGCTAAGCACATTTTCATGCTTAAACCCTTTAAGTCTCAGGGCAGTCCATTTTGCAAATCAGGAAACGGAGACTAATAACTGAACAAACACTTAACACAGCTAGTAAAAGAAGGAAGCAAAAATGTAAAACTACATCTGTCTTCTTCTTCGTCTTCTTAAGTGCCATCGAGTCGGTTGCGACTCATAACGACCCTATATCGGGTTTCCGAGGAGTTTGAACCAAGGACCATGACGCTCAAATCGACCTTGCAATCCAGTGCTTATCCTACAGCTCCACACCAGGGCTCCAAAACTTCATCTACTGACATCAATGTCCGCCCTAACTCACTAATGTCAACTTATTAAGCACTTGCTATATACCAAGCTCACCAGCTGCTCCTCGGAAACCCTATACAGGATCGCTATGGGTCGGAACCGACTAGACAGCACTAAACAAACATCAACATATACCAGGAGGAGTCCTGGTGCAGTGCTGTGGGCTAATGCCTCAGACTGCAAAGTTGTTTGAACTACAAGGTTGGTGATTCAAGCTCACCAGCTGCTCCTTGGAAACCCTATACAGGGTGGCTAGGGGTCAGAATCGACTGGATGGCACTGAACAACAAATATATCAGGAAGTATGGTTAAATTCTTCACATGTAATTACTCCTTTCACCCTCCCAGCAACCACAAAAAGTGGTTACCACATGACCTAGAAGGGTAAAGTCATGTGACTAAGTCTTACACTCAGAAAGTGGCAGAGCTGATATACAAACCCAGATAACTGCTTCTCAGTGGAATAAAAGTTAATGAAAACAACCAACACTCACATAGTTTCTACCACTTTCTGGAGTCCTGGTGTGGCGCTGTAGGATAAGTACTAGACCACAAGGTCAATTTGAATCACAAAGTGGCAGTTCAAACCCAACAGCTGCTCCTTGGAAACCCTATACAGGGTTGCTATGAGTCTGAATTGACAACAACCACTGTTCCAAGAGCTTTTTGTACATCCTTAAAATAGCACCCAACTCTAAAAGAATAGTGTCCTGTTGCTCGTGATGTGTGGATGTACTGCGGGGTGTTGTCACAGATTTTGGGGAGTATTGTGAGGCTGCGTGTTCAACTGCTACGTGCGTGGGTTCTGTGTTGTAATCAAGTTGGCACGGTTGGTTGGTTTGAATGCTGTGCAAACCAGATTTATTGCTGTGCCAGCTCTGTCGTGTGGCACCTTGTCCTTTCTAAACTACGCCCACGGACCTATTCTGCTCCTCACCCTCAGGCGAGCCTTTCGACCCCAAGTTTGTGCTGAGCCGCTCAGTGTCCAACATTATCTGCTCAGTCCTCTTCGGTAGCCGCTTTGACTATGATGACGAACGTCTACTCGCCATTATTCGCCTCATCAATGACAACTTCCAAATCATGAGCAGCCCCTGGGGAGAGGTCTGGAGGCCGAGATTCGGTGGGGGGCTACAAGAGGCTGCGGGGTGCAGGGAGAGAGGAAACAGGGGGCAGAAAAGGGACTGGAATTGATCCTCCTTGACCTTGACCCTCCCAAATGACCTCTACCTAGCCACGCCCATTCCTACTAATAAGTTCTCTGCTTCACCTGATCTTGAAAGCTCTTGGTTGCCCTTTAAGATGGACCCAGCTCCTGCTAATCTGATCCACCCTGACATACTCCTCTCCCTCCCCACCACCTGCTCCTCTAAACTTCCCCAGTTGTACAACCTTTTCCCAAACCTTCTGGACTGGATACCGGGGCCACACCGTCGCCTCTTCCAAAATTTCGGACATGTGAAGGATATCATTGCTGTCAGTGTTCGGGACCACCAGGCCTCTTTCGACCCCAACTCTCCCCGGGACTTCATCGATTGTTTTCTCACCAAGATGGCACAAGTAAGCCATGCCGGGAAGTCCCACCTAGGTCTGACTTGAGCTTTTCTGCTGCCCCTGCCTCAAACTAACTGGGATCCAAGGCTGGAACCCCGACAATTAACAGCTTAATTAGAAATCCTTAAGGCTCAGTCCAAGATGCTAATTGTGGGCCCTGAAACTGAAATTTCCCCCAAATCTGCCCTCCGAGATCCTCAGCTCCTACTAAGGGAGAGAGTTAAATGCAGGTGGGATTGAGCTGGCAGGTCAAGAGGGCTCCGGGCCCACACTCACAGTGTCTGGGGGGATCTCTAGGCCCTGTCTCATCTTCCCATCCCTCTGCCCCCCGCAGGAGAAACAGGACCCGCTGAGTCACTTCCACTTAGATACTCTGCTAATGACCACACATAACCTGCTCTTCGGTGGCACTGAGACTGTGGGCACCACGCTGCGCCACTCCTTCCTCGTGCTGATGAAGTACCCAGAAATACAAAGTGAGCGAGCCCCAGGCCAGGCCTGAGACCCGCCCACACAGCTCCGCCCCACTAATTGGCCACGCCCACATGCTGGAGCCCCGCCTCACACTTGGTTCACACAGTTCTGCAGACTATCTCCTACCTCAGACCAAGACGAGCCCATCCACCTGGTCCTAACGGTCCATGAAGCTGTCTGGACCTGGACCCTTCCTGCATGGTCTTATTTACATCCCACTCCTTTTATTTACTTACCCTCCTCACGCAGTCTGCGTCACGCCTCTGCCGTCAACAAGGACTGCCCAGGATCCCAGTTCCAACCCTTACTACACAATCTGACCCAGGCACCCAACACTATGTTCCTACTCTTAAAGTCCTCGAACACTGTCATCTAGGAAACAGTCCCGTGTTCGAATGGGCCTGTGCCGCCTGCCCTGCCTCTAACCTCACACACTTCTCGATCCCCCAGACCGCATACAGGAGGAGATTGACCGTGTGGTGGGGCGTACGCGGCTGCCATCGCTAGAGGACCGCGCGGCCATGCACTACACGGACGCTGTGATCCACGAGGTGCAGCGCTTCGCAGATGTCATCCCCATGAATTTACCGCACCGCGTTATACGGGACACGGCCTTCCGTGGCTTCCTGTTACCCAAGGTGAGTGGAGCCCCTGACAAAAAACAAAAGGCATCCCCTGACCCTAGCAACTCTAGTACACGGGACCTCAAACCCTGGCAATCTACCCCCGGGTGGGCTTTGGTAATTGGCCTCTCGAACCCTTAACCACAGGCATCCGACGGCCTCTTGCCATGATCGCATCTCATATCTTAGTAGACCCCGACCCCTTCTCAATGAGAGGTCCCTTTCCTAGAGCTTGTCTCCACAATCCCCTGAGCCTGGGGTGCCCTGTATCAGACACTGTTCCCAGAGACCTCTCTCACTACAAACCCCAAATTCTCTCCTACAAGAGAAGTATCCTGCCCCCGTGTTTCAGCCCCAGCTTGCGGCTTCCAGCACCCATCACCTACATACACACACTTCCTGTGTCCTTGATTGCGTCCTATGTCCCCACCCTACCCCATATCAAGTCCCCAAGACTTCAGCTCTGTAGTGAAACTCTAGTTTCAGGCCTGCCCGCCACCGCGAAACTTTCCATACCACTAGTTCCCACCTACTTCACACGCAGGGCACTGATGTGATCACTCTTCTCAACACCGTCCACTACGATCCTAGCCAGTTCCGGACGCCCCAGAAGTTCAATCCTGAGCATTTTCTGGATGCAAATCAGACTTTCAAGAAGAACCCTGCCTTCATGCCCTTCTCAGCTGGTGAGGGCAGTGGGGGTGGGAGTAAGGGTATCTGGGTCCCATGTTTCTACCCACATTCCCCAGTCCTAATTCCACCCCCAAACTCTCCCACTTGGATATCCCGCCTCATCTCCCCTACCAACTATGTTCCTCTCTGCAGATAATGATTAAAATCCTGTGGAGGGAGGTAGAGAGGCAAGATCATCATAAGCTTGGAAGTTTGTCCACTGGGTGGTGAAGTTGAAGTAGTTTTATTTCTTGATTTTGACCTTTACCTTGCTATTAAAAAATAAAATCCCTATTTTCCTAGTAAAAGGGTGGACTGGGAATGACAGGAGAGAATTCATCATACTGAAACTCCCAGTGATTCTATAGAACAGAGTCCAGCTGCTCCATAGGGTTTCTTTACTGGAGCAGAAAGCCTCATCTTTCACCCAAAGATTTTAACTGCTGACCTTGTGGTTAGCATCCCAGTGCTCAACCCACTGTACCATCCGAGTTCATTCAAAATGGACTCTATGGCAGTGGATTTAACCATACTGCAAGGAACCCTGGTGGAGCAATGGTTAAGTGCTCACCTACTGACGAAAAGGTATTCCGAGTTACTAACTGAAGAAGACCTTTTCATCAGTAGGTGAGCACTTAATCCACAAGAAAAAATGTAGAATCAGCTCCCAGAAATAGAGCAACCTTGGAAATCCTATGGGGCAGTTCTCTAGTTTCCTCTAGGGTCGCTTAGTTTAAGTTAGAATCCTCTTGAAGGCACACAACAATCACCATATTGCCTGGTGTATACCAGGTGCTACCTCTGAGAAGAGTTATAAGTTGTTGTTGTTGTTAAGTGCCATCAAGTCGGTTCTGACCCATAGCAACCCTGTATAGGATTTCCAAGGAGCCGCTGCTGGGTTTGAACTGCTGACCTTGTGGTTAGCAGTCCAGTGCTTATCCTACAGCTCCAAAGTAGTTGGTCTCTGTAAACAGACTCCTGGTTTGCATCCCAGCTGTGTGACCTTGACTATGTTACTTCACCTCTCTGTATTATATCTATAAGAGAGAGAGAATAATGAAGCCCACCTCTTGGAGTCCTTATGAGAAGTAAAAGAATCAATGTTATAATGATTACAGCAGTGTGTGGCATATGTAAAAGTTACGTAAGCATTATAGTCTCAGTGTTTTACTTGTATTTGCGTAGTGGTTACCAATCGGGCTGCGAACAGCAAGGTCAGCAGTTCGAAACTACCAGCTGTTCCGCGGGAGAAAGATGAGGCTTTCTGCTCTCGTAAAGATTTACAGCCTCGGAAACCCTGTACAGGGAGGTCGCTATGGGTCGGAACCGACTCGACGGCACTTAACAACAACACCTTTCACAAAGGAGCGCTGGTAATGTAGTGGGTTACCAGTTGATTTGCTAACTGTAAAGTCAGCAGTCAATGGAAACTTAAAATCAACAACAAACATTTCCATCAATGATTTGGCTCCACTTAAACATCTTCCCTAGACTTTTAGATGCATAGGTCTTTGATGTTGCCAACCATCATTCTCATGCGTTTTCTCTGGGAACCAGGCTGAATATAAAGCCCTCCTCCCATCTCCTCCCATCTCCTCTCATCTCCTCTCATCTCTCCTCCTCACCCCTACAGGGCGCCGAGTGTGCCTGGGAGAGTCGCTGGCGCGCATGGAGCTCTTCCTCTACCTCGCGGCCATTCTGCAGAGCTTCACGCTGCAGCCGCTGGAGGCGCCCGAGAACATCGACCTGACCCCGCTCAGCTCGGGTCTTGGCAATTTGCCACGGCCCTTCCAGATGTGCCTGCGCGCTCGCTGACGCTCTAGCCCAGGCCTTTCCAAATATGCCTGCACAAGCAATAAGACTCACCCCTAGAGATTCCGCGATCGGTCTTCTTGTGCCACTGTCTGCCCTCATCCTTTTTTCTGTCCTACTCTTTCACTTGCATTTGCTCACCATGTATACTTCCCACCTTAATCGGGTGTGAGCCCCTAGAGGCAAAGAAAGACATGGAGGAGGAGTTCGCTCACAAAATTCACCCAATGAGGAGCCCTTTTCTAGGCTTTTTGTACCGTTTACTAATAAATTATCGTTATAATAGATTCAAACCTGCCTTGGCTGAATTGAGTGGAGGACAACCCGTTCAGGCCTAGGGGAGGCGAGTTCTGGCGGCAAGAGAGAAGACTTGGAGCTGTAGGGAGTCTACCCACCCCCTAGGGGCGGCTGCCGTGGGAGCTGATTGTGCCCTGGAGACAGACCGTGAGGGCCTGGAGACAGAAAAAGAAACAGTAGAGACACCAAACACAGAGGCTGGGAGAGACGTGAGGTGCGTACAAAGGCAGAGCTATCAACAGAGAGAAAGCAAAAGACTGACATAGAACAGTCTCGGACACATAGAGAGGAATAACCTTTACTAACATAGAGGGTTTACTATGGACTCCTAGTGTGGCGCTGTAGGATCAGCATTGGACTGCAAACTACAAAGTCAGCAGTTCAAACCCACCAACTGCTCCTTGGAGACTCTATGCAGAGTCGTTATGAATTGGAACACATTTGATGACACTTAACAACAACCAGTGCTTATTATAGGAGCACTGGACTGCAAGCCACAAGGTCCGCAGTTCAAGCCACTCCACCACTCCACGGGAGAAAAAGGAGGTTTTCTCCTCCTGCAAAGATGTAACTAAAGCCTAGGAAACCCTATACAGGATTGTTATGAGTCAGAACCAATTCAAAGCACTTAACAACAACAGTGCTTACTATGATCCACAGGCATCCTAAATGCTTTACACCTTGCTTCACTTCATTCTCCCTGAAGTAAGAGATAGTTTCTGTGTGAAGTAAACAGTTAACTCATGCAGACTGTGAACTGAAATGTTGGAGATTCTAATCTACTCAGAGATGCTTCAGAGGAAAGTTCTGGCAATCTACAAAATCAGCCATGCTGACACATGTGAGGTTGCTGAGAATCAGCATTCACTCCATGGAAACTGGTAGTTGTAACAGTATTATCACATTTTTACAGAGAGGTAACTGGATGCCCAGGGAGGTGAAGTGACTTGCCAGAGGTCACACAATTAGGACAGGGTGGAGCTTGGATCCAAACATAGATCCAGATCATCCGGCTGCAGACTGTCTGTACTCCTCACCACCATCTCTCAATCTCACAAATCAGAGATTCAGAACAAGAAGCAGAGAGAGACATCATCAGAGATAGAAAATGGGATATCCCAAGACTGAGAGATCCAGGTGGAGAATAGGAGAGACAGAAAGGGAAAAAGAGAGAGAGAGAGCAAGAGAGGAAGGACAATCAGTGGGGAAACTAAGGCCCAGGAAGGTTGAATCTCTCTTCCCTACTCCTGACCTCTCTCACTAGACTATTTCTTTGCCCTGTGATTCCTCCTTTTGGGGTGGAGGCCTCCCAACCTGGGGTCAGATGGAATACCCTGACGTCCTGCTGATGGTAGCTTTTCTCCGTAGGAGGGCAGGTGTCTCAGGATACAGTGATACCCCTTCCCCCCAGCCCTAAGTAGACGTTGTCTGGAAGGCCCTACCCCAAAACAGGATCTCCCAGGTCAGCCAGAAGTTGGGACCTGCTCTGCTGAGTATGAGACAGACTGGGGTGAGGTTTATAGGCGGCCCCCAGTTGAGGCGTCATCTCCTTAATCCCCATGCTGTTCCCACCATGGAGTCTGCCCGAGGGCCCAGCCACAAAGACACAGAGATGCAGGGAGAAGGTAAGAGATGAAAAGGCACAGAGGTTCTGGAAAAGAACAATGGAGATACAGCCAGTAGAAACACAATAGATACTGAAAAAGAGACAGAGAAAGATAGCAAGAGACAGAGTGGAGCTACCTAGAGACATGAGAGAGAGATGCTGAAGCAAGGACTGGAAGTGAGTCAGAGAGGCAAAGGAGGAAAAGTGGACACAGGGGGAAAAGGAGAGAAACAAAAAGATGCTGAGACCGAAATTGAAAGAAGAACCAAGATGATGAGAGATGGAGAGGAAAAATAAGAAGGGAAGGAGTTAAAGAGGCAGGGGAAAGAGATGGAAACGGGACAGGCAGGATGAAAGAGAAAACAGTCACAGACATTCAAAGAGACTGAGAAAAAAAGTGAGTTCATGATACAGGGAAATTGAGGCAGGAATGAGGCCACAGCTTACTGTGTGCTGAGGTGGGGTGACTGGCTTATACATTTGACTGCTAAGTGAAACTGGGAGCTCCAGACCACCCGGAAGTGCCTTAGAAGAAAAGCCTGGCCATCCACTTCCAAAAAACTGGCCATTGAAAACATTACGGAACACAATTCTACTCAGAACCCCTTGGGGTTCCCATGAATTAGAAACGGTTTCACAGCAACTGTTTTGGTTCCTGTGTGTTGAGCTCTGTTTCAGGTGCTTGGGATCCAGAAACGAATCCATCACGAGCCAAATTCACTGCCATTGAATAACTTCTTTTAGGACAGCGTAGAACTGCTCCTTACAGTTTCTGAAACGATAAATCTTTACGGAAGCAGAATGCCTCCTATGGGTTTGAACCTTTGACCTTGCAGTTAGGAACTCAAGGATTAACCCACTGTGCTCCCAGGGCTCCTTACAGAAGTAAACAAGACAGACAAAACATCTGCCCTGGAAGAGCTCACATTATCGAGGGAACCTCACTGAGCAAAATGAAGAGAGAAGAATCAGGAGTTGGAGAGAAAGCCAGAGATTTTAATAAAGAGGTCTCATCAGAGAACCTGAAACAGTGGGGCAGAGTGAATTGGGCAGGGTTTGTGGTGCCCCCACATCCCCAGTGGCTTTTGAGTCAGTACTTCTCAAAGCAAGGACCCCAAAAATCCCTTTAAGTCACTCAGTTGTTGGACAGAAAGAGCTTGACAAGTACAAAGAGCCATGACAGAAACAGAGAGAGGTTGAGACCATGAGATTAAGGGGGAGACACAGATCTTGCAAGTAAGACCGAGAGAGACAGGAAGACAGCGATGCAGATGGAGAAAGAGAGGTAGAGACACTGAGACAGAGCCCAAGGGAGATTCAGGTAAATACAAACTGACAGAGATAAACACAGAGAAAAAGACAACTTGAGAAGGGACACAGCGAAATGACATGAACAGAGGTGGAGACCAAGACAGCAAAACAGAGAGGGACAGATGGGAAGAGAAAGATAGAAAGAAATAAACAGAGACAAAAAAAACAGAGCCAGAGAGTAAGAGTGGAGAAGACACTGAGAGATGAAACAAACAGTAGGGGACTTCAAAACGTTCATGGGAAAAATGGAATTGATGGTGGAATTTTTCCATGAACTTTTGAAGCCTCCTCATACAACGTAAAGAGAGACACTCCCCGGAACAAGCCCAGCCCCCAAGCTTTTGCCAGACACCTAGTGGAAGGTTGAATCAGACAAGACAGAGGTAGGAAGAGAAAGGGTGGGCCACAACCATGAAAGTCTGTCCTCAGTACTAACTCAGCCCCACTCCCTGGCCCTGGGGGACCATATGGGCCTGGGTCTGCTTCCTTGGCCCAGACCACAGACCCAAAGGAGTGAGACGTTTGTCTGCCATGATGACCTGGCCTCAGATGAGAGTGCTCTGAAGGGAGAGGTCTGAAGACCAGGGGCACAAGACATTTGGAGATATCTGGATGGTAGAGACTTGGGAATGGAGATGTCAACAATTCACTGCCAGGCATAAGTATACAAGTGGTTGTGGTTGTTGTTAAGTGCCATGGAGTCAGTTCCGACCCATAGCGACCCTGTATAGGGTGTCCGAGGAACAGCTGGTAAGCTTGAACCACTGACTTTGCAGTTCTAATGGCTTTGCAGTCTGACTCATTAACCTACAGTGCCACACCAGGAGTCTAAGTATCCAGGTGTGGGATTAACATGTGGGAAGGCCCTTAGGAATCACAAGATAGACAAGGACATGTCAGATAGATGGGTATCAGTAGGCTTATTATTGTTGCTAAATGCTGTTGAGTTGGTTCCAACCCACAGCGACCCTTGTAGGGTTCCGAGGAGCAGCTGGTGAGTTTGAACCGCCAACCTTGTGATCTAAACCGACCTTGCAGTTGAGTGCTTATCCTACAGTGCAACACCAAGAGTCCCATGAGGAGGCTAGGGAGATTCAGATGAGTGAGCATCAACAGATGGCAACAGCATGCAGCGTTCCCAGGGCCTTGGGAGTGTTAAGTGACAAGGGCTCAGGTGTGCATAACTGGGGATCCCAAGCACAGAAGTGCCAGGCTGGTGGACACAATACTCGGGGGTGCTTTAGGAATGTATTTGTTGTTGTTGTTGTTATGTGCTGTGGACTCGGTTCCGACTCATAGCGACCCTGTATGAGTCTGTAAATTATCCAAGGCTGTAAATTTTTACGGGAGCAGAAAGCCTCCTCTTTCTCCCATGGAACAGCTGGTAGTTTCAAACTGCTGACCTTGAGGTTCACAGCCTGATTCGGAACCACTACACTACTGGAGCGCCTTAGGAATTTATTTAGGAGTCAGAGGTACAGGATACGCATCCTGATGCGGCCAGGGGATTCAGGGGTGCATGAAATGGCCCTAAAGGTGCTGCTAGTTGCTCAGAAAGGCACACCTGTCAGCCAGGTGTAATAACATGAAAATGCTGGTGCAGGCAAGTTGTCCAATAGTTCAGGCTGAGGCAGGCAAAAAATAAAAAATAAAAAAATGGGTCAGGGGCACCGGGCACAGAAGAGCTACTGCTGGGGGGTGGGGTGGAGACCTGGGTTTAGGGAATTTATAATCTATGTAATGATGCCTACGCCTCCTACACTGGTCGCCGCCTCTGCTCCACCCAAGACTCCATTGCAATCAAGTAGAGGTGAAGGGGCACAGGCATCACCGAGGATTGAGTGCACAATGTCCATGGGCCTGGTAACACTGCTGTTGCTTCTTCTCTTGCTGGCGCTTGCATGGCGCAGCTGGGGTGTGCAGGGCACTTGGAAGCGGGGCGCCCTGCCCCCCGGCCCCACGCCGCTCCCGTTGCTGGGGAACTTGCTGCTGCTGCAGTCAGGGCGACTGGACCGCACACTGATGGAGGTAGTCGACAGTGCATGGGGGAACTGAATTCTGGATTCGTGGAGGTGGGGCAAGGGTTCCCTGAGTGAGCCTGAGGATGGATAAGGGGCCTATGCTCCTGATTGTCATTAAAGAAGGGTCTGGGAATAGGAAAGCTGCAAGTCTAAACACCTGGGAAGTGAGAGAAAAGGAGACAGGGCAAGAAGTCAACTTTCCCAGATGGAGGGAGGAAAGGGGAAAGAGCCTGGGCTCCAAGATCGCCAGTGGATGCCTGAAGGAGGAACCTGAGGCCGGAAGGCAGATTCCAGAGGGAGAGAGGCCAAATCAAGAAATCAAAACCATTACCATCAAGTGGATTCTGACATTTATGAGACCCTACAGGACAAAGTAGAATTGCCCCACAATGCTTACAAGACGGCAAAAATTTACAGAAGCCTCATTTTTCTCCCCTATAGCTGCTAGTGGATTCCAACCGTTCACATTTTGGTTCGCAATCGGATTTTTTAGCAACCGCGGCACCAGGGTTCATAATGAGGGCACCAGAAAACAAAAAAACAAACTTACTTCCGTGGAATCAATTGTATTTATAACAACCTTTTTATAGGATTTCCAAAACTGTAAATCTGGTCTAAATTCCTGAATCAAGGGAAAGGGAGGCTGAGTATTCTGGTAGTTCTGAGGATTGTCCCTGCACAGGGTTTCCAGGGCCGTGGTCATAACAACCCTGCACAGGGACCCTGCACAGGGTTTCCGGGGCCGTGGTCATAACAACCCTGCACAGGGACCCTGCACAAGGTTATCCTGGGTTTCCGAGGCTGCACAGGGTTTCCAAAGCTCGGAGGCTGTTAATCATTACATTACGGGAGCAGAACACCTCATCTTTCTCCCGCGGAGCAGCTGATAGTTTCGAACTGCTGATCTTGCGGTTCGCAGCCCTATTCATAACCTCTACGATACCAGAGTTCTGAGGAGAGAAGAGGCTAAAGACCTGAACTTCTAGGTTCAGAGACACAGGGAGTTGAAGGCTGGACAACTTGGTCTAAGGGAGGAGGGGTCTGGGGCTTAAATTCCAGGATTTGAGGAATGAGGGGCAGGAGGCGCGGGATGGGGGTGGGACTAGGTTCCCGTGGAGGGGGGTCAGAAGTCCAGAGGGAGACCCTCTGAGCACCGGCTTTCCTTAGCTCTCAGGCCGCTGGGGCCCGGTGTTCACCCTGCATCTGGGCCCACGCCCTGCGGTGGTGCTGTGCGGCTATGCAGCACTGCGAGACGCATTAGTGCTGCAGGCGGACACCTTCTCCGGTCGCGGGGCCATGGCTGTCTTCGAACGCTTCACGCGTGGCAACGGTGAGGGGGGTGAAACAAGGGCTTGAAGATCGATAAAGGGCGGGATGGGACTGAAAGGGGTTAGATAGAGAACCCTAGATAAGGCCGGCCACCCGCGAGGGTAGGGCAAGATCAATTATGGGGCGGGGCTAGAGACGGAAGGCCTAATCTTCGTTCAGCCAATCGGAGAGGCCAGCCTAAAAATCAAACGCAAAAAGAACAAGCACTGGTCAGAGGTTGGGATCCGCCGAAGTGGAGACAGTGTGTGGATAGGGCCGAAACCAATCAATAAGCGAAAGAGGAGGTCAAGGAGTAGAAAGCCGGAGTGACAACCAAGAGGTCGGTAAAGAAGCAGAGAAAAAGAGTTGTGAAGGCAGGCCCACGAGTTGGAGGCGCGGGAAGGGGTGTGACTAGCGACTGGGCACTTCCTGGATGGGGCGTGACTAACTCGCTGGCCCCAACCCCTTTCCCTGCCTTTCAGGCATCGTCTTTTCTAATGGGCCGCGCTGGCTTACGCTGCGCAATTTCGCACTTGGAGCCCTCAAGGAGTTTGGTTTGGGTACGCGGACCATAGAGGAGCGCGTCCTGGAAGAAGCGACATGTCTGCTTGAGGAATTTCAAGCCACCATTGGTGCGACCCCTTCGGGAAGGCTGAGAGACCTGGTGTGGGTGGGGCCAATGCATGAAGTTGAGAAGGGACCGCGGGAAGGAGTTTGATGGAACTGAAGTTAATAAACCCAGAAACTTGCTAAGAACGGAGCCATAGCGTAGTGATCCCATCCTGTCTTCATCTCCAGGAGTTCCATTCGACCCCAGGCGGTTACTGGATAATGCTGTGTCCAATGTTATCTGTTCCGTCGTCTTCGGGAACCGCTATGGCTACAGGGACCCGGAGTTCTTGAGACTCCTGGACCTCTTCAGTGACAACTTCCGCATCATGAGTTCAAGATGGGGAGAGGTGAGAAAGGCTCAGTCTTAATGTGTCCCCAGCCTTATACTAGACGCAAAGTATATAGACCAGGGCTGGTGGTGGTATTAGGTGCCATCGAGTTAGTACTGACTCATAGCGACCCTATGCACAGCAGAACGAAACACTGCCCAGTCCGAGGCCACAATTGTTGCCACGCTTGAACCATTGATGCTGCCACTCTGACAGTCCATCTCACTGGGGGTCTTTTCCTCTGACCCTCCACCTTACCAAACATGATGTCCTTCTCCAGGGGTGGGGAACCATTTTTCCCTCAAGGGCCATTTGAATATTCATAGTATAATTCATGTTGTTGTTGTTATGTGCCCTGAAGTCGGTTCCGACTCATAGCGACCCTGTACGGGGTTTCCGATGCTATAAATCCTTACGGGAGCAGAAAGCTTCATGTTTCTCCCGCGGAACAGCTAGTAGTTTCCAACTGCCCACCTTGAAGTTCGCAACCTGATTCTTAACCACTACACTACCACATAATTCATAGGCCATACAAAAACCCGTCGCTGAAACCCTGTGCAGGGTCGCTCACTGTGAGTAGGAACCCCGACTGACAGCACCTAACATTTAGATGGCTGGAACTGTGGTTGGGGCCTTACATGACGGGCCGGACGTTCCCCACCCCTGATAGATACCTACCTACAGGATAGATTTGAAGGCTAGGCGAGGAGGTTCAAACTCACCAGCTGCTGTTTGAAAACCCTGTACAGGTTCGCTAGGAGTTGGAACCGACTGGACAGCACTTACAAAATTGGCTCATTAGAATAGAGCATTCTTAAAAGAGACTTGGAAGAGTTCTGTAAATCTGTTACTTCAGTCTTGATCCACCCTCCCTGGGGAAACGGAGGGCAAGTGACCTTGTCTAAGAGCTCTGGTAAGGAACTCTGGTAGCTTAGTAGTTACGAGTCGTGCTGCTAATCTCAAGATCAGCAGTTCGAAACTACCAGCTGTTCCGCGGGAAAAAGATAAGGCTTTCTGCTCCCATAAAGATTTACTGCCTCGGAAACCCTATGCAGGGTCGCTAATGAGTCGAACCGACTCCACAGCACATAAAAACAAAATCCTACTGAGATCCTATCTCCTCAGATGTACAACATTTTCCCCTCTCTCCTGGACTGGCTTCCGGGCCCACACCATCGAATCTTCCGAAACTTTGCAGAGCTGCGGGTCTTCATCTCTGAACAAATCCAGCGGCACAGGCAGACACGGCAGCCTGGGGTGCCCCGTGATTTCATAGACTGCTTCCTCGACCAGATGGATAAGGTATGGGGGGCCCTGCTGCCCAAAACACTCTCCCCACCACCCATTAGCAGGTCCCTGGCATCGCTGGTCTCCTCTCTACGCAGGAACAGCAGGACGCGGAAAGCCATTTTCAGGAGGAGACTTTGGTGATGACAACGCACAATCTTTTCTTTGGCGGCACGGAGACCACAAGCATCACTCTGCGTTATGGGCTGCTCATTCTGCTCAAGTACCCAGAGGTGGCAGGTCTGCGAGTTGGGAAGGCCTGGGATGAAAGGTTGGAATTTGGGAGTGGTTAGGATTCCGAGGCGCGCTAGGCCCACACCCTCTACCTGCCTCAGCAAAGGTGCAAGAGGAGCTGGACACCGTGGTAGGCCGGATCCGCCTACCCAGCCAGGCGGACCGCGCTCGCCTGCCCTACACCAATGCTGTACTGCACGAGATTCAGCGATTCATTAGCGTGCTGCCACTGGGCCTGCCGCGTGCCCTCACCCGAGATGCCCACTTGCACGACTACTTCCTACCCAAGGTGCCCACCGAACCAGGGAATTCTTAATGGGGGGGGGCGGTTGGGGGTCAATATGACGCCCTATTCGTGGGAAGCCACTGGCATGAGTTTGCACGGCTTTGATTTAGGCATATGGCTTTGGGGGCTAAAAAGCAGCAAGGACCGCCTTCCCTCAACCTTTTAAAAAGGATCCTTGGCTTCCTGTGGTGAGCACGCCAGCCAATTCCTTACCAATTCAAGTTGCATATCCCCCAAGGGCACTTCCGTGATTCCCCTGCTCATGTCATCGCACCGCGACCCAACTCAATTCAAGGACCCGGATTGCTTCAACCCTACCAACTTCCTGGACGACAAGGGCAACTTCAGGAGCAATGACGCCTTTATGCCCTTTGCTCCAGGTCTGGGCAGGGGAGGATGGGGATCACCCCAGACCGGCGGGCCCTGTGTTGTGTGTGGGGTGCTTACTGGACACCCCTGTGTTATCAGGAAAGCGGATGTGTCTGGGTGCAGGCCTGGCGCGCTTGGAGCTCTTCCTGTTCCTTACAGCCATTCTGCAGAGGTTCCGCCTGCTCCCCGTAAGAAGCCCTGCCCACCTCGACCTGACCCCACAATACACTGGCCTGGGCAACCTACCCACAACCTTCCAGCTCCACCTAGTGGCCCGCTGAGATCAGCCACCCCCTACCCCGCTAGCCTTCCTTACTTCCCCTTGGTCAATAAAGGCCCCAAATCAAATTTGCTGGTGCTGTTTACCAAGGGTAGGAGTTCTCACAGCATACTGGCTACCAGTTGGGCTGCTAACTTCAAAGTCAGCAGTTTGAAACTACCAGCTGTTCTGCAAGAGAAACATGAGGTGTTCTGCTCCCGTAAAGATTTACAGCCTCGGAAACCCTGTACAGGGTGGATGAGTCAGAACCACTACACAGCACAGAACTACCACTACCACCTTAACAAGGTGGGGAAAAGTTGGATGTGTACAGCTCTGAGGTAAAATTTTATTTATTTCTTGGCTGAAGTTCCACACTCATGCTCCTCCAGGCACCCCTTACCTGCCCAAGCCAACAGTGACCCAGTCAGAAGGGTGCCATGGCCAAAGAGGTGGGAAGTCACTTCACATTCCAGGCTGGAGGAGTGGGGGGCTCAGGTATATATATACCACCCGCCCCCCACAAACCTTTGCCAGCAAGAGGCCATCACTCAACCAAACCCCAAGTCTGGCATCCTAGCAAGAAGTAGCAGTGCCCCCTTCCAGCTACCACTGGTGGGGGTGCTCTGCCAGACCGGGTAGGGCACAGGCCTACCCCCAGCTCCAGTAATGGCAGCCCCAACGCTGGCCCCTGCCCACCATCCTGGGGCAGCAGAGGTCTCTCTCCTCCCCCTTGGCTCTCGACCTGCCACCTTGGCCAGGACAGGCAAAGGCAGAAGCAGCAGTGGTGGCAGGGAAAGCGTTGACACCTAGGTGCCCAAGCTCTCCTGATGTCAGGGTAGGCTGGCTGTCCACACAGCTCTGGGGTTAGTCATTAAGTGGGTGTAGTCGGCTGTGACACGGGCACTTGCACGCCTTTCTGTCCTGATGCTGAAGGTAGAAAAGGGGCAAAAAACAGTCATTAGGATGAGGAAGAGGCCAAGAAAAACCCAAGATGAGAGGACCAGGAAGAGATGGGGGTCTTTCAGGGTAGCAGGAGAGTGGGCTGTCTAGGGAAGATGGACAGGGATGAAGGGATGAGGAGCAGAATGAATGAAACTGATGGGGTAAATAACTTAAGGCCTGCCTGGTGGAGTCTGTGGAACAGGGAAGACTTGAGGGAGGGAGGGAGGTGGCGTGTTGGATGCAGGTACCTAGCTGATACTTGTCTTTGGCTGCTGCCCGCTCCTTGGCATCAAAATACCAGACAGTGATGGCATACCTGGAAACCAGAGAAGTCCCACGGAGAAAGCTTGAGATCACTTGAACTATGACTGCCCCCATATTCATACCAACACTACAGCCCACCCTTCTGGGCCTGGTCTTTACCCACTTAGGCTTCGTTGCCCCTTCTCCATTCCCTATTCATTTGACTGGGTCTGACAAGGCTTTGTTGGCCCAGTACCTGGACACTGTCCCAGAAGTATGGGACATACCTGGTGGCATAGGCTGGCTTCACCTCATGGGGGTTCCGCCGATCAGACCAGAAAATAAGCAGCCGGTCGAAGAGTGGCTCAATGTTGGCTACCACAGGCCGGCCCTCAGGGAAGATCTGCAGCAGGCCACCATGCACCTGGGGGCCAAGCCAGGAGATGAGGCAGGAGGCCACCAGGCAGCATCACTCCCACCCAACACTGCCTGTGCCTCTTAAAATGTTAATGACAGCAGAGTCCACATCACCATGGAGATAGGCAGGAAGCTACTAAAGACAGGAAACGGGGTAAGTGCTCTTGACAAGGCAGGGTGGGCTGGGGCGGGCCAGGGAAGACTGCACCATTTCCGGGGGGGGTGTTAGTTCTTGCCAGTTGGCTAAAAAGGAGGTGCCGTTTTCCAGAACGAACCAGCAGATGGCGCCGTGTGTGGGTTTGTGTGTGGTCGCGCGCGCAGAAAATCCCAGAAGGGGTATTAGGAGTGGATCCCATGATGCCCACTCCGCAAACTCCATACCCTACCTTGACATCCCAGTTTTGATTCAGGTAATAGATACAGGTGATGCAACGCCCGTCGCCGTGGGGATTGTCAACGTGCCTCACGTATCCCAGCCCGTTGCCTGGGTAACACGCCACCATCGCCTGGCAGAGATGGAGGGGGGCGGGGTTACGGGGGCGTGGTGGGGACTTATGCGGAAAGCAGCCAAACCTCCACTGCCTCAATTCTCTAGCCTCTGGTCCGCCGCCCGCCCCCAACACCCACCTCCGACTTCTTGTGTAGTCCTAGTGTGGGGCTAGAGGATTAACTGCTAACCACAAGCCTGGCAGTTCAAACCCACCAGGTGCTCCTTGGAAACGCTATACAGGGTCACTGAGTGTGTGTATCACAGAACTGACTCAGTGGCATTAAACAAGTTGTAGGTTTGGAGAGCTCCAGCCTCAAGTGCCTTTCTCCTTTCTCAGCTAAGCTCCTACCCCCAAGTTCACCAGAAATCTCCTCCCACCCCATTCGAGCAGGCTGGAGTAACTGAGGGTTCTTTTTCAAAGATATGCCAGCCATGTCTCAGACACTTCAGTGGAGTAAATGCAATGTAGACTGGTTTTCACATCTTCCAAGACCTGGTCATAGAGTCCTAGAGCAGGGCTCTAGGTGGCAGAGTAGACCTACCTCGGAGGTGCTGCTGTAAATGGTCTAAGGTGGGGCCTAGAATTTCTGAGGGTTCCCTGGGTAATTCTAATGCGTGGCTATGTCGGAGAAATCAATTATCCACCACATAAGCATCAAAACCTAGAGTCTAAGTAATCCCAAATCCAAGGATACCTTCTAGTGACCCTGAACAGGCCCATCACCTGAGCAGATCTCAGCTATCCCATCTGTAAAATGGGGCTAAACAGTACCTCTTCTGGGTATAGCAGTTACACTAAGCCTTTTCAGAATATTGCCTTGAAGCAGGGGTGAGGAACCTTATTTTTGCCAAAATTTGCAACATTCACAGGCCATAAAAATTATCAACTTAAAATTAGCCTGTTAAATTTGGTCATATTTTTAATTAACTCACCCCTAATGTTGACGACTTCTCCCACCCCTACCTTAGAGGTTCCTGATCCTCAGCTCAGACTATTGTGGTCTAACCGAGTCAAAGGCAGATCTCACAGTATGATTTCCTCCGTTCCCTGGTTTCTGCGCATCGCCCCGTGCCGCTAGGGATTGGAACCGACTAGACAGCACTTCAACAAGGTCTGGGAGAGGAGGGCTTTTTACAAAAGGGTGCCATGCTACCTACAACACACAGCCACACCGACCAGACTGGATGAGAAACGGGCCTGTTAGAGAGCACCAGCTTCTGCCTAGTGGGGATATCTGTCATGACCCTCTGACCCAGGGAAAACTCGGCTGCTGGCTGTGCCCCACTAATGTCAACTATACCTGGGGGCCATGAGCCCAGGAAGACAACCCTGAGAGAAACATTCACAATCAAGCAGGCATGCATCTGCTGCTAAAACAGGCGGCTTGCCAAGCACTTCATGGCTAGTCAGGAGGACTCCAGCCCTCAATTTCCTCCCAACCCTATTAGCAGGGCTCAGGCATGAAGATGAAGCCGCCTGACCACAGTACTGCTCTGTGTCACACATCTGCACCTGCCCCATCACGACACCTGCCCAGCAACAGCCCGGTCCTTAACACTCTGAAGGGAGGCCAAGAGCGCTGGCAGACTGAGGGTCACCCAGCAGGCAGGCAGCCCGGCTTCTTCCTGGCAGACCCTATCCCCTACCCCATGCCCCAGTCAGGAGAACCTTCTTTATACTGCTCACTCCAAGCAGATGGCTCTGTGGCTCTGTGCTCTCAGTACCCACCTGCCTGGGAGGTAAGAGTGGGGCCAGGGCCACGTGAGGGCCTGGAATCAGAGACTGACTTTGAGACAGGGGAGGAACAAGCCCTCCCCACAGAACTGCGAGCTGAGGTGCTGCTGGCTCTGCACCTGAATGGGAGGTGAGGGGGCCATAGTTCACCTTACACCACAGCCAGCTCCCCACCATCACAACACAAACAATCCACCGCTAGCAAGTCGATCCGAACTCACAGCAGCCCCATATATAGGTTTCCCAAGACTGTAAATCTTTACAGGAGCTGACAGCACCATCTTTCTCCCAAGGAGTGGCTGGGGTTTGACCAGCTCAATGTCTAACCATAGCACCACCACGGCTCACGAAAAGATCAGTTCCAATCACAGCCTTCAGGGCCAAATGCTCGGCTGCCACCAACCTCCTGGGCTTCACCTGCCCCTCACACTGTTGCAGCCCCACGAGCCTCGGGACTATACTCTCAACAGGCCAAGCTGGTCCCCACCTCAAGGCCCCTGCATTTGCCCCAGTCCTCCTTGTTCAGGTTTCAGGTCCAAGGTCACCTGCAGATCCTCTAAGCACTCTAGTGGAAGGTAACTAGCTGACTGCCCAATCCACTCATCCTCCTGGTCCACCGGCAGGCCCCCCCAGTATCTGCTGACAGCTTTCTTCTGGGACCGAGGGCCTGAACCCCACCCCACTGTTATGCCCTGTGACCCTCACACAGGATGCCCCACCAGAAGCAGGACTCCAAGTGACAGAGAAAAGGGGTACAGAAAGAGGAACCTGCCCTTTAAGGCCCACCCTCCCCCCACATAACACACCTGAGGAGGGATGGACTCAGGGCCCAGGAAAACACCTACTTCCTGCTTCTGATAAGGGAGAGGTTAGACACCCAAGGGCAACAGGTAGAGTGACAGAGAAATCTGGGGGCCAAGGGAGGAGACTGAATAGGTAAAAGCTATAATGACAAGGAGTCAGGAGTCCCCTCCCCTACGGCAAACACAAACCCCACCCCCCACCCCACCCCACCCCAGTCAGTCTGAAGCCCCAGCTCCAAGGCACCCTTGTTAATTAAGCGCCATCGAGTCAGTTCTGATTCACAGCAACCCTCTATGGAGTTTCCGAGGACAGGATGGTGGGTTTGAACCACTGTTCTTCCAGTTAGCAGTTCAGTGCTTATCCTACAGTGCTATGCAAGGATGTTCTTAGAGGCAAACGATGGCAGCTGGGCCCTTCCAGGGGTCCCCTTTGGTGGTCCTTAATGCCAAAGGGAGTCAACACTACTCCTGCAGGACACCGGAGCAGGGGAACTAGGAGAGAGAAGACAGAAGGACCCAGCTGGACTCAAGAATGGACAGAGGCCAGGGTGACCTAAGAGCAGGGGTCCAGATGCTGCGGGCTCACAGTGCAGAAGACAGTGGGAGAGAACCCAACAACCAGGATGGCTCCTTTCCTCCCTTCCTAGGTCCTGCTGGACCTGTTCTTACCTCTCCTGGCCAGTAAGGAAGGGTTAGTCAGGGCCCTTCATCCTAGCCAGGGTCCTGTCCCCACCATGTCCCAGATGGGAGCCAGAGATACCCACAAGGAGGAGGCCTGCTCCCTCGACCCTCCTGAGCCTTCTTCTTGAAACTGCTGACAAGCTGGGGGCTTAACTTGGCTACTTTGCTCTGTGGATGAACCAACTGAGGCCCACAGCTCTTCTCCTCACCTGTGACCACCCGCCCAAGAACTCTGTAAGCACTGAGTACCACGTGACCAAAGAGGTTCTCTCGAATCTTGCCTGCCCAGGAGCTCAGCCCCAGGAGACATGGGCTCTCCAGCTATCAAGTACAAGGAGGGAGAGGGAAGTAGGACTGTTCCAGCTGGGGTGGGGAGGAAGCAGGCCTCGGCCCCAGGGGAGCCTGGGTCCCAGAGTCAGCTCCAGCCTGATGAGGGAGAAGGGAGGGGACATCAGCTCCAGCAGTAGGCCGGTCTACAGGGCCTCTTTCCAACACACCACACCAAGCCTTGGACCCAGGCCAGGTTCCTCACACACCCTCCACAGAGAATAGTCAACACCAGCCAGCCAGAGAGTCCTACACACTGTCCTGTACAGAGCTCCTGGTCCCTGCTGGAGGCCTCAAGCCCTGGCAACTGCCAGTAAACTCCCAGCAAGTGAGACTTCATCCTGAGACACGGTGTGTGCCTTTTGGCAGATTCTCAAAGAGCCCAGGTTCCAAAAACAAATCCAAAACAACTAGTCTAAACCAAAAGAAAGAAAAAGGGACCCAGAAAAGACACAAGGGGGTGGAGAATCAAGGGACCACAAAAGAGAGGAAAGACGAAGGCAGATAGAACCCAGAGCAGAGAGAGGCAAGAACCAAATGATAACCGGACAGACAAGACACAAGAAAAACAGAGAAACATTCAGGGCTGGAGGGTAGAAAAGCTGGGGACAGGAATTCCACATCAGCAAGGACACTCAGGGCCACCCCCAATCAGCTGTCCTTGACACAGATGCCATGGTCCTGCATGCAGGGCACTCTGACACCTCCGCTGGGCAGTGCCCCCTCCCTCAGGCCAGCACTTCCCTCCCCATGCCCTCCAGGTGCTCCTATTGGCAGGACAGGAATGCAGAACTAGACACAGACCAACAGAGAGGATGGAGGAGGGGAGAGCAGGCCTGGATGACAGTAGGGACACAGACAGACAGAAACAGAAGCATGTGTCTGTCTCTATTAACTATTACCAGTCTGGAGGCCAACCCACCACAGCCCATGCACAAGTGCACTGCAAACTTCTGCAGCAGGTCTCAAGTTCTTCAAGTGTATCCCAGTGATGTCAAAAACCATTATGGCTCTGGGCCAGAGCTCAGGCTTACAGATGCAGAAACTGAGGCCCACAGGTGAGAGAACCCGCAAGTTCCTCCAACACCCCCTCTACCCTACTGGGACCCCAGCAGTCTAAGTCCAAACCCACTCCTGCTCAGTGCACTGAGCAGCTGCTGCCTCTGCAAGAACCCCCTCCACAGCCTCACCTTGGTGCGCCCGTTGATAACGTAGCCCCCCAGTCGCCCGGCGCAGTGTCGGATCACCGCATCCACGTGAGCCATGAGGGTGCCGATGCTCCGGCAGCCTGGCTCATGGCCTTCCACCCAGGCAATCTGGTCCCCTCGGATGCTTCTAGGCGGGATGGCCCGCTGGCTCACCAACTGCCCATCACAGAGGCGTCCACCTCGCTTCAAGGCCTCCACCTCTGCTAGCACTCGGCCACACAGGGTTGCCCCCAGGAAGCTGTCCTTGACGCAGATGCCGTAGTACCGCATGCAGGGCACGATGTAGTCCAGGGCTAGGCGCTCAGGTGTGGTGGGCAGCGCCTCCTCCCTCAGTCCGCCACTTGCCTCACTACTGCCACTGCCGCAGGCCCTGCCCCCCTCTGCCTCTGCCTCCTGGTTCTCCTGCCTGGCCCAGGGCCGCTTGCTGGGTGCTGGGGCATCGCCACCATCCTCAGCCCATTTCCGTTTTGGGGCCTCAGGCCGGGCACCCTGAGCTGCCAGCCGCTGGCACCCTTTGGTAACCAGTGCTGCAGCACCCTCACTCTGTAGAAGCCACAGTTCACCACCGTCCTGCCCGCCAAAGCCCTCCCTCAGGGAGTTGGTAGCGCTGGAGGTGCTTGTGGCTCTCGGGGTCCCACTGCCAGCTGAAGCCTCACCAGGTGCCCCTGGACAGTGGCAGGAAGGCAGCAGGAGACAGGGCAGGTAACTCTCCACCCCCATCCTGGCCTGGCCAGGCTCTGAGGGTTCTGACGCAGACCCTGACAACTGAGGGTGAGGCTGATTCAGGGGCTGTGGCTGGCGCGGGCTGTCCATGGCAGCAGCGTCTTCATCTCCCGGGCATGGAGGGCACGGCCCAGGCCCATGGTGCCTCCCTCCTCCACCTCCTCCTCCTCCTCCACTGATGCAGCCCGGGGCTAGGGCAGCAGAGGCAGGATGAGGCTAGATGGGCAGCAGGGCCTCTTCTCGCACCCCAGAGGTGCTAGGTAGTCCCCAAGTCCTCTTCTGCCGTCCCTAGAGGCTTGGGAGGGGACCCGTCAGAATGGCTGGAGGAAGAGAGAAAAGGGATATGAGAGGGTATCCAGTTAGGAAGAAGGAGGGAAGCATCCCCACACAGACTTGGGTAGAGCGAACCCAAGTGAGGGAGAGACCCCTGAGAATGGAGGTGGACAGGCGATCTCCAAGGATGGCAGGGGGAGAGGCTAGTTAGGTCCAAAGGCAAAAGACTGGGATGGGAGCCATGGGAGAGCGTATCCTCCAACAGACAAGAGGAATGGGGTCTGAGGGCTGGTGGAGAAATGGGAAGTGGAAAGGCTGGAAACAGCCAGAAAGAATCCACCTGGAGGTTCCATCCAACACAGAAGGAGTGGGGGGAACCAGAAAGGAACATAAAAAACGGGGTCTAGAGAGGGACAGAGGAAATGGGGGGGTATCTAGAGACAAAAGGAATTGGGGGCCCAGAAGACAGAAAAACAGCCGGAGGGAAGCTTGGGGGCTGGGCCTAGAGCTGCCAGACAGAACGGGGTGGAGGGGTCGACCCGAGTCCAATGGGAGGAAGCCTGTTGGGGCAGACATACACCCAGACGGAAGGGAGGTCCGGAGACAGACGGACCAACGGAAGGGGGCCTCGGGAGAACGGTGCATAGCGATAGAGGGAAGGGCGGAGGGAAGATCACGCACCCGCGGGCAGGGTGAGTGAAAAGGGCGGCCCCCTCCCAACTCCGCTGGGGCGGCCTCGGAGGCCGGGGGGGGG
>NW_006408686.1:4479860-4539976 GCF_000296735.1 Chrysochloris asiatica
CCAGGACCGCCACGGCGGCCCGAAACGCGCGCCCCACACCCCTCCCGGCTCGCGCTAGCTGGCGATCGGACTCGAGTCCCTTACCCTTCCCGCTCCCTCTCCTCCTCACCGAGCTTTTTCCTCCGGCCCCGGCGCCGTCGTTTATGCCAGCCGCCCTGCGCCGCACAGCGCGCCATACCCCGCCCCCACCACCAGCGACGCTCCGCCCCCGCCTCTCCCGGAGGGCACGTGACCGCGCTCCGACCCGGGAGAAGGAGCATGCGCAGGCGCGTGCCACACAGGGCGGAGCGAGGACGTTCACAACACCCCCCAACCAGCGCGAGAAAGAGCTTCTGCGCCTGCGCGAGACTCATCGGCCTCCTCCTCCGCTCGGCGCGGGAGGTGAAACGCAGTTTGGACGGGCAAGATCAGGGAGGGAGTCCTTCAGGGCTCATTATGAGAAGCAATGTGGAGGGTTTTACAATACATTGTTTACTGGAGCAGGCCCTCTGAGCCGAGAAATGCTACGGAAAGTCCAGGAGGGGAGTGATATGTAAATTATGTATTTGCCTGAGACGCTCCGCCTTTTCTTAGTCCAAGAATAAAGCCCAACCCATTGCCAGAGAGTTGAATTCCAACTCAGACTGCCCCTCTGAGAGAAGACTGTAATCTTACAGAAGCAATCCTGATAGAACAGTGGCTAAACGCTCGGCGGATAACTGAAAGGTCAGCAGTTCCAACTCACCAACAGCTCCGAGAGAAAAACAAGGCAGTCAGTTGCCATAGATTATTGTCAAACGCTGTGGAGTCTGTTCCGACTCGTAGTGACCCCGTATAGGATTTACGAGGAGTGGTTTTTGAACTTGAAGCATTGACCTTGCGGTTCAAACCGATCTTTAGGTCCAGGACATTATCCTGCAGCGTCACACCAGCCTAGGAAACCATATGGGGACAGTTCTCTTATGTCCTTTAGGGTTGTTATGAATAGGAATCCACAAGACTGGCATTGGGGTTTTTTTTTTTTTCTTTTTTAAGAATTGGGTGAAGGTTTACAGAGCAAACAGCTATGAAGCAGATCGCCCCATGCTTCTCCAGAGGATCGGCTTTAGTGGGGTTTGAACTGCCGACCTTGCGGTTAGTGAATTCGTTAACCACTGTGCCTCCAGGGCTTGCTTCTTAGTCCAATAACAGGGATGAGAAATTGAGATGTCTGTGCAGTTATTGGGAAAATGATGTAAATTAGCACAGCAATCAGTAATTTGCGTAAGCACTGTTTATAACGGATTAGGCTGAGCATCCTAACTGAAATCTTACTAGTACTACGCAAATATTTCTTTTGCATGACCCAACCAGTCCTGCCTACTCAGGACGATTGTGGGAAGTCAGAATAAGCAACCTGGGAAAGATACATAGCTAAACCCCTTACAAGACCAGTCATTTCTCTAGGAAGCTGGTGGGCAGCCCAGCCTAAAGGATTTGTCTCTATGCCCCGCCCTTCATCAATACTCAGGCAGAAGGTGGGAGGTTGAGATCAGGCCTCCAGCAGGCACCTTTTAAGGCTGACTTTGGGCTGCTGGGAGCAGCGCCAAGAAGCTGCACTGTGCCTGGAAGACACCTGTGGGTGGCAGTGGCTCATACAGACACCAGTCGATACACCTGGTCATCACAAGTACACACAGGTTGATCAAGTCTGCATACCACGTCTGAGTTGTAAAATGGCCTCAGGGACACATGTGTAGAAAAGGTTCAGACAGACACAGAGACCTCAGGGACACTCATGGAAATCACCCACATGGAAGGCAGGCATAGTCTTAACTTTGGGGCATCAGACACCAATAGGTGTCACTGACCACAGAAAGCAGACCCAAATTCCCATTTCCTGGCCTGTCACAGACTACCTCCTCGATGCAATCACCAAGGACAGAGGGCAGTCACAGCAACACAGGCACTAAAAAGCCTTACTTGTGCATCTGTGGCACAACCCCAGGGACAACAGTGTTGCTCATGTGAGCACACAGTCATGTTTCCACACGGTGACAAACCCCTCCCCTCTCACAACAGATACTGGAGTCTTGGAGCATGGTGCACCCTCAGTGCATTTGTTCCACACCATGTCCAACACAGAACAGTGGTCCCCAAGTCCCTAGAGAGACCTGATTCTTTCATTAGGGACCGCTTCAGGTTCCCCTCATTCCCCACCATCCCAAAATGACGGTGGCTGAGACACAAGTGTAAACAATGCTTTATGGGTATAAGGTGAGGATTGGACAGGCCTCCAAGTAATAAATAACACGTACTCGCAATGGCAGGGCCAGGCAGGGAGTTGGGGCCACGTGGCCCTGGTCTCAGGCTTTGGGAGCTCTTGGGGCATGGTTAAGGGTGGTTAGCCAAGACAGAGGAAACAGCAGCAGGTTCGGGTTCTCCCCATTCCCCATGGCTCAGTCTTGCCCCACATCCAGGCCCCACCAGGCCAGGGAAGGGGAACAGGTGGCAGGGCAGCTTCTTTGGGGCCAGGGCAGGAAGGGAGCACGGCCTCCCAGGGCCTGGGTCTGGGTCCCACCCAGAAGGGCAGGGCTGGTCCTGGAGAACAGGTGAGCTGAAAAAGATAGATATACGGTAAATAGAGATATACGGTAAATGGAAATATATATAAATGATGAGGGATGCTGGGTATCTGTCTCATTTCTGGGTCTCTTCCTGTCCTTCCATCTGTTGCTGTCCCTCCAGCCTTTTCTCTTTCTCCCAAAGTTTCGAGAGTATCTGTCTGCTGACTTTCTTGTTTTCTCTTCTGCAACTGCTTTCAGGGTCTCTCTCTGGAGGCCCTGGGTAATGCAAGCAGTTAACACACTTGACTGGTAACCATAACACTGATAATTCAAATCTTTCTAGAAGTGCCCTGGAAGAAAGACCTGGCAATCTCAAAAACACCAGCCACTGTAAACCCAAGGGAGTACATTTCTACTCTAGCACTCATGGGATCACAGTGCATCAGAATGGACCCCCTGGCAACTGGTCTTTCTCTGAGGGCATCTGCATCTCTGTATCTCTGTGGTTGTACACCAGATTCCTAAGGGGTTGCCTCAGTCCGCAGAAGGGCATTGTTGTTGTTAAGTACCATACCCATCAAGTCCATTCAGACTCAGAGCAACACTGTACAGGATTTTGGAGGAGCAGCTGGTGGGTTTGAACGGCTGACCTTGTAGTTCATAATCCTGTGTGGACCTTACAACACCACACCAGGAGTTATTACAATATCTAAAGACCTCATCCCCTCCTTTCTAACCCTCTTTAGGTCTCACCAAGTGTCTTCCAACAGTTCTCACTTTCACTACATATATGAGGGGGCTTCAGAAATCTCCTGAAAAAATTCCATTTTTCCATGAACTTTCTAAAGCCCCCTCGGAGAACTTCTAAGGTGTCACTTTAAAAATTTGCAGGGATGAGGCCTGGAAATTGGCTTTGTTAAACTACCCAGGGATCCCAAGGTACACCACCACATAGAGAAGCAGGGAATCAGTTTGGTTCTTGAGCCGGTTTTTGTTTTCTTGTTACTGTTTTTTCATTGAAATAGAATACAACAGAGAATATCAGAGTGCATCATGTGTAAAATGACTAAACGGCAGATTGGCGGGTGGTTGTTGGGGGCGCGGAGGAGGGGAAGTGGGGAATGACTTCTTGATCTGGGGTTTTCCTTTTGGGGTGAGGAAAATGTTCTGGCACAAGATCAAGGTGGTGGCTGCGCTGTTGTCAATGTGCTCCATGACAGTGAACTTTAAGTTATGTGAATTTCATCTCCATTATTTAAAAAACAGAAAAAGATCATCATGCCAGGGAAACATGCTTAGTTTGTGTGTGTGACTGTAATAGAGCAACATATAAACTAGATGAGTATCTCCTGTGGATTGCAGTCAACAACATTAGAAAAGACATTTGATTATATTTGATTCACTGAGAACAAACCCTGAAGCTGGTTCTGTGCTATATGCGGAGATGAACTGAATGTCGCCCATCCACTTTCGCACAGCCCAGAAACTCCAGCAATGGTTAAAAACAAGAGAAATAAACCCTAAACTCCACAGCCATTCCTTCAGGAAATCACGTTGGCTCTGCCTAGAGAGTATATCAAAGTCTAGCCACTCCTCCCCATGATCACCTGGAACTGTCAATGGCTCCAGAGAGCAGAGAAGATGAGGCAGGCACAAAGGGAGAAGTAGTAACACACATACACACAGAGGCGGGGATGGGACCAGCATATCTCAAGAAATGCCTAAGAGTTTGGACTGAGCATGTGGGGAACAAACAAGCCTTCCTGGAGAAAGGGAGACTCAGAGGAGAGGGGAAAGAAGGTTACAGAGTGTTAGCGACTGAAGTGTGTCCCTCAAAAGATGTCAAAAGACATTCAACAATAGATTGGACCGACAGAAGATAGAGTAAATGAACTAGAACACAGGGTAACTGAATTTAACCAAGTTTCAAGAAAAAAAGAAAACACGAAACCAAAAAAGGATGATCAGAAATGTAGAATTCAATTAAGAAATCCAACATTGGGAGTTTTGGGATTCAACAAGAAAAAAACAGTAGAAAAGGCATGAAAAGAACTTTCCAAAAGATAGTATCTGAGTTATCTGGTGTAGCCGTTACAGAAATGCCACAAGTGGATGGCTCAAACAAACAGAAATTCATTCTCCCAGGATAGAAGTTTGAAATCAAGGTGCTGGCTCTAGGGGAAGGGTCTTCTCTCAGTTTAAGAGCAAGATCCTGGTCTCCTTTCAGTATCGGTGGGGCCGGGCACTCCTTGGAGATGTCTGTGTCTTGGTGTCAATCTTCTGGGTCTAGGAGGTTCCCAGTGCAGAGGGCCTAGGTAGAAAGAATATGTCCTGCTCCTGGCTCTTCATTCTTCATAGCTGTAGGCCCCTCTGATCTCTGTTTGCTTGTTTAATCTCGTTCATACCTCAAAAGAGAGAGACTCAAAATACAACTTAATCCTGTAGATTTCATCTGGCCTCATTAACATAATGGGCTCGACTCCTGTCTCATTAATAACAATCACAGATTTACAACACATTGGATAACGACTTTCAGTCAAAAAATGGAAGATAATTACATAATAAATAGGAATCATGGCCTAACCAAATTGACACATATTTGGGAGCAGGAGCACAATTCAATCCATGACAAATAGTCCTAGCTAAATACCCAGACCAGAATAAGGAAAAGCGCCTGCAAATCCAGGAAGCTACAAAGCAGAAAGAATATAAAGATGTTTACACCCTGACACACACAAAGAAGCTCTGGCAGCACAGTGGTTACGAATCGGGCAAGTTATTCTCTTACAGCTTAGGAGGCCAGGAATGCCAATTCTAGCCAGCTCTAAGGGAAAAATTTCTCTGTCAGCTCTGGCCTTCCAGTTTATCTGTGGGCCTGGTGAATAATCTCCTAGATCCAAGAGGGTCTCAGCACAGGAACCCCCCAGGTCCAAAGGTACCACTCTGCTGCGGGCTCTCCTTTCTTGGTTGCAGACTGCTCCCTCCCTCTCTCTGCTTCTCTCACCTTTAGTCTATCTTGACTATTCCATAAGGGTAAAACTTGTAACTCAAGATATCACCCACCTGAATCCTGCCTCCTTAGCATACAGGTCACAAAATGGAAAATAATTATATTAGGTCACAAAATGGAAGACAACCTAACAGCCTAGCCAAATTGACACATATTTGGGCGGGGAGGGGAGGGAACATAATTAAATCCAGGAGTCCTGGTGTGGTGCTGTACAATAAGCACTGGACTGCTAACTTGTACAAGGATGGCAGTTCAAACCCACCAGCCACTCCTCGGAAACCCTCTACAGGGTCACTATAAATGGGAACTGACTCAAGGGCACTTAACAACAACAATTAAATTCATGACATCATATAAAAAGTAACTAAGAAAGAGTTGTTGTTGTTGTTGTGAAGTGCCATCGAGTCGGGTCCGACCCATAGCGACCCTGTACAGGGTTTCCGAGGCTGTAAATCCTTACGGGAGTAGAAAGCCTCATCTTTCTCCCGCTAACAAAGAGTAGGGGTGGCCACACTCAGAATCTATTTTGAGAGCTAAAGAAAGATTCCATAATAATAAAACTAAAACCCCACTGCTGATGCCTCAATTCCAACTCGGAGCGACCCTATATAGCGACTTGCTCATAGGGTTTCTAAGGCTGTCCACAGCAGATTGACACAACCTTCTCTTGTGGAGCAGCCGGTGGGGTCAAATCAGAAGCCTTTCTGTTAGGAGCTGAGCACTTAACCATTGTGCCACCAAGGCTCCTCTTACATAATAATCAAAGGATCGATTCATCAAGAAGACATACAATTATAACCATACGCACCTAACATCCCTGCTTGAAAACCTATGGAATAAACACTGCCTGCTAGGACAGGAGGAAGACACAACTCCAGAAGCACAGTTGGGGATTTTAATAAACAACTTCCAATTCTGGACAGATCACCTACGATCCCTATGGGCATCAAGGACGTAATAATACCATAAGCCAATTAGACTTAATGGACAAATACAGAATCCTCCACCCTTGATCAGAACATTATATATAGACTTTTCTCTCGGGCACACGATCATTTTCCAGTATAGACCATGTGCGAGGCCACAAAACCAATCTCAATAAATTTACAAAGAATGAAATTCTACAAGATATCTTCTCTGACCATAAAGGAGAAATATTTGAAAGTAACAGCAAAAGCAAATCTATACAAATCCATGAAAATGAAACAATTCACTATTAAATAACAATTGGGTCAAAGAAGCAATCAAAACTGAAAAAAAAAAAAAAAACAGCTTAAAGATCTACGAAAAGAAGAATCAACTTAAAGCTACTAGAAGAAATAATGAAATACAAAACATAAAAATAGTAGAAAGAACCAATAAATCTGTAAGTTGGTTCTTTGAAAAGATCAATATAATTAACATACTGCTTGCTGGGCTGACAAAGAAACAGAGAAGATGTAAATGACCAAAATGAGAAATTAAAGTAGAGCACTACAATTGACCCAACTGAAGGAAATAAAGAGGGTCATAATAAAATACTATGGACAACTATATTCCAACAAAATGGTAGCTTTGACAAAAATTGACAAGTCTCTAAAGCCGTAACCTAACTACACTGACTCCAAAGGAAGTAGAAGCCTTAAAAGATCCATAACAAGGAAAGAGACTGAATCAAGACTAAAAAGTTTCCCAATAAAGAAAAGTCAAGGACCTGACAATTTTACAGGGGAATTCTAGCAAATATTTACAGAAGAATTGGGTCCAATTCTGTTCAATTGCCTCCAAAAAGTCTAAGAAGAAGGAATACTCCCTACAGACCCATACATCCTCAGTAAAATACTAATAAACATAATCTAACAGTATGTTAAAAGAATTAAACATCATCGTGATAGTGTGGCATTTATTCAGGGATGAAATGTTGGTTCAACATTAGAAAATATAGGTTAATGTAATACATCACATTAATTTAAAAAAAAGAAGAAGAAAAACTCTTAACAAAATAGGAATAGAAGTAAAGTTTCTCAAAATGATTGTGTATTTATGAAAAACGAACAGCCAACATTATCCTCAATGAAGAAAGATTGAGAACTTGCCCCTTGAAAATGGGAACAAGACAATGAAAATGGGAACAAGGAAATGAGCCCTCTTACTCAATACTATAGAAAATTCTAGCCACAGCAATAAGGCAAGAAAAAGAAATATCCAAATTGGAAAGGAAGAGGTAAAAAATTTTATCTCTATTAGCAGATGATATGATCCTATATGTAAAAAATTACAAAGAATCTACTAAAGAATGTCTTGTCCTAGTAGAGGAATTTAGCAAATTGCAAGATACAAAAGTCAACACGGGAAAATCAGTTGGGTTCTATACACCAGCAAGAAGAAATCTGAAAATAAGATTAAGAAACCCATTCCATTTACAATAGCAACTAAGAGAAGAGCATATGTAGGAATAAATTTACCCAGGGATGTGAAAGACTTATACAATAAAAATTTTAAAACACTGCTAAAAGAGATTAAAGAAGACCTATATCAATAGATGGTATTCCAAATTCATGGATTGGAAGACTCAATACAGATAGTTAAGATGGCGATACTATCCAAAGTGATCTACCAGTGTAAGGCCATCCTGATCAAAACTCCAACAGCATTCTTTATAGAAATGGAAAAATGAAATCTTCCATTTTTATATGGAAAGACAAGAGACCTCAAAAGAGCCAAAGCAATTGTGAAGAAGAACAAACTAGGAGGCCTCATACTTCCTGACTTCAAAACATATTGCACAGCCAAGTAACAAAAACAAAAAAGCCATTACACAGCTACAGTTATCAAAACAGCTGGGTACAGGTTTAAATGGCAGACACATAGATGAATAGAAGGGAAATGAAAACCCAGAAATAAATATAAACATCTAAGGTCAACTGATTTTCCATATGCGAGTCAAATGTATCCATTCAATGGAGAAAGAACAGTCCAACAAATGGCGGTGGCAAAATTGGATTTCTACAGAAAAAGAAACAACATCCACACCTCATGCTATATACAAAAACAAATTCAAAATGGATCAAAGGCCATAAAGTTCTCGGAAGAAAATACAGGAGCAAAGCTTTGGGACCTATTTTTTCCCCAATGTTATATTACCAAACACAACAATGAATGCACGAGCAATGGATAACAAAATAGACAACCTGGGGCCTCTTAAAACTTAAATACTTATGCTCATTAAAAGATTTTATCAGAAGAGTCAAAAGACAACCTACAGACTGGGGAGGTTTTGAGTTTTTCAATATAAGGATCTAATATCTAAAGTATATAGAAAATTTCTACAATATAAAAAACAAAACAAATGACGCAAGCAAAAACTGGGCAAAGGACATGAACAAACAACTTTAACAAAGATGATATTCAAATGTCCAACAAACACATGAAAACATGGATGAGATACCATTTCATCCCCACTAAAATGGCTATGATAAAAACTAAGGAACAGAAAATAATCAATGCTGGAGAAGATATGGAGAAATTGGAACCCTCATCCATTGCTCCAGTCATTGTGGAAAAGAATCTGGGAGTTCCTCAAAAACTGGTCATGTGACTAGAGGCAGAGCCATCATATGACCCAGCAATTCCGTTCCTAGGTATATATCCTAGAGATCTAACAGACGTGATACAAAGAGCTATACTCACATCTCTGTTCATCACAGCACTATTCACAATAGCAAAATGATGGAAACAACTTTAGTGTCCATCAGTGGATGGAGGGATAAGTAAAATGTGGCACATGCATACACATACAATGGACTTGGTGAAAAGGAAAAATGAGTTCCCAAAACATCTTACTACATACATGCATAAACTAGAAAAATATTATGTTGAGGAGATTACGTCACTCACAAAAGAACAAATGCATGTTCTCATTCTTAGAAAATGACATAATAGGTCAATACACAGAAACTAATGTTCATTAGTAGTTATTGGGGTGGCGGGGCCTGGGGTGGAGAGGAAGGCTCATTCTCTCCTAGATAGCAGACACTTGTTTTAGTTTTGGTGATGGAAAAGGTTTAACACCAAATGAGAGTAAAGTATGCACAGCTTGACAAAGGTAAACAAGGTGACAGAAACGTATGCCAGAAAAAATGAATTTATGGTGAACTTCTCCACCACTCATCTGTCGGTTTGCCATACTGTGGTGGCATGTGTGTTGCTGTGATTCTGGAAGCTATGCCACTGATATTTAAGTTACCAGCAGGGTCACCCATGGTGGACAGATATCAGAGGGGCTTCCAGACTAAGACAGACTAGGAAGGAGGAGAGGTGGTCTACTTCCAAGTGTTTAGCCACTAAAAATGGTAAGAATAGCAGAATATTATCAGATATATAATAGTGTCAGGAGATGAGCCCCTCGGGTTGGAAGGCACCCAAAATACGGCTGGGGAAGAGCTGCCTCCTTGAAATAGAGATGATCACAATGACATAAATGAAGTAAAGCATTCGGGACCTTCACTGTGATGGAGCACAACTCAAAATGCGAAGAAACAGCTACAAACATCCACTAATAAAGTGCAGGGTCAGTGAAAAAGAGGAAGCCCCCCAACGAGATGGATTGGCACAGTGGCAGTAGCAATGGGCTCAAGCGTCACAATGATTGTGAGGGTGGCACAGGACTGGACAGTGTTCCATTCTGTTGTGCACAAGGTCACTATGAATCAGAACTGGCTGGAAGGCATCTGACACCAACAATGCGAATTGCTATGGCATATGAAACTTTGTAATAGCAGCACCAACCAAAAATCAGATACAGAGATATGCATGTACATACACGGGGGCTTCGAAAGTTGGGGAAGTACAGAATTAAAGGATAAGGAGAATTGTCCAAAAAACTTTTTGAAGCCCTCTCATACGTAGACATATGTGTATAGGTATGTATATGTGCATATGCATATCCATGTAGGTATACACAGGCATATGTTTCTGTGGTTGTTGTTAAGTGTAGATGAGTTGGTTCCAGCGCATAGTGACCCTGTATACCATTTCCAAGGAGTGGCTGGTGAGTTTGAACTGCTGATCTCGTGGCTCAAACCAATCCTGTGGTCAAATGTCGAATATATATGTAAATGAGCCCTGGTGTGGTGGTGTGGAATTAAAGCACTAGACCACAAGGTCGGTTTGAACCACAAAGTTAGCGATTCAAATTCACCAGCCGTTCCTTGGAAACCCTATACAGGGTCGCTGCATCAGAACTGACTCCACGGCACTTAACAACAATATATACAATTACAACACAAAGGTGACACAATTATGGATACTTCCCAGACACAGTCAACCATCTCATGGGTGTGGTTTTCTGGGTGTGAAGACTTAGTACCATAATTTCATAGAATCAGTCAACTGGCATAACATACTTATCAAGTGTATGTTCTATGACCCAGTTTGGTGGGTAGTGTGTGGGCTCTTAAAAACCGCCATCTAAGATACAAATACTGGTCTCTTCTCCTCCAGAGCAAAAGAAAAAGCAGGAAACCAAAAACTTGAAAAGAAACGAATCTGCGGGACTAATTGTCTACATAAACCTCCACCTCATCTACCCTGAAACCAGAAATAAATGGTGCCCGGCTATCAATTCTGACCACAATCAGCAGATCCTGGTATCATGGGAGAAAAATGTGGAACAGAACTTAAAATTCTTTCAAAAATCTAGATTTATTGGACAAGTTGAGACTGGAGGATTCCCAAAGACTTTCGCTCTGTGACACTCTTTAAGCTTGAACCAAAACTAGCAGGGGTTACCTTTTAGCTTGATAACAAACTGGCTCACAAAATAAAGAACAACACCTATGAGTCCAGTGCGCTTTTAAAAAGCGGAGCTCTGATAGCGTACTGGTTACGAATCGGGCTGTGAACCACAAGGTCAGCAGTTCGAAACTACCAGAGGTTCTGCGGGAGAAAGATGAGGCATTCTGCTCCCGTAAAGATTTCCAGCCTCGGAAACCCTGTGCAGGGTCGCTATGAGTCGGAACCAACTCCACGGCACTTAACAACAACAACAACAACAAGCTAAATGGTCAACAATTAGTTCAAACTAACCTTGCGGTCCAGTGCTTAGCCTACAGCACCACACCAGGACTCCAATGGTTGTACGAACGTCCTCATAATAGAGACACAGTGTCAGGGAGACAGAGGAAGGGCGCCCTGGAACTCTGCAGCTCTAAGTCCGGAACGGATTCTCCCACAAACCACTGACAGATCAACAAAGTCTATAACCTGATCTCAGGCTCCTCACTCCAAAAGTGAAAGACAATAAATTTCTGTTCTTATACGACACCAATAGGAAATTAGTACAGTAGGGAAGACAGAAGGAATGATGCTTCTAGCAGAGGGAACAGTGTGAGCAAAGGCCCAGAGAAATTGAAAGAACATCCTTGTGGCTGGAAGAGCAGGAGTCATGAGCTGAAGCTGGTGAGGCTGGCGGGGGCCAGTCCTTCTGGGGAGTCACCAGGCAAAGGAGCTCCTGGGAGCCGTGGGTGGTTTTAAACAGGGGAGAGACAGGATCACTTTTGTGTTTTAGGGAGATCCCAGTAGCTCCATCAAGAGGGGAGGAGACTGGAGATGGAAGAGACAAGGGACGATGCAGAACCCGTCCACTTCTCAACTCCCCTTCTCTGTCCCCCCACCTTCCCCAGGCCTGTGTCCCATCACCTCTCACCTGGAGTCTCGTACTAGTCTCCCAGCTACCAACCCTGCCCCAGACAGGCTGTTTCCCACCTGTCAGTCACTCCCTTGGAAGGCCTGGATCAAGTCATGTCCTTTCCTTCAGAATCTTCCCACAGCTCCATCCCACTCAAGGTCAAAGTCAAAATCTTCCCTTGACCCACAAGGCCCTCACAGATCCTCCTTCCTCTGCTCCCCACTTACCCTCATCTCCTGCAGCCTCCCTGACCCCACACACACTCCACTGCGCACACTCTAGCCTCCTCACTCTTAGTCACACTGGGCATGACCCTACCTCTGGACCTGTACCTAGAGCCCTTTCCCCAGAGCCTCACCTCTTCCCCACCTCCTCAGTGAGATCCTTCCTCATCATCCTATAAACTCTCACTCCTCCACCCTTCCCACCACTCCACGTCCAGTTTGACTTTTCTCAGAAAAGGTCTTATCTCCCAAACTCTAAAGTTTACTTATGTATCTGCTTATTGACAGGGACTGCTTATATGTTACACCAGCTACCGTATTCTCAGACCTGGAACACAGGTGGCGCTCAATAAATCTGTGATGAATGGAAAGGCCCAAGAATCTGTGGGAGAGAGTTATCTGGGATCGCTAGAACAGTGGGTTCCTGGAACCTGCCTGGAAGATGGTTCCATTGGCTCGGGTGTTTTCACATCTGTCTCTCTTACTCTGTTTCTCTTGCCCTCTTGCCTTTTCTGCATCTGTCTCTGCTCCATGCTCCCCCTTCCCAGGAGAATGGCCTTTGCCATCCTCGAGCCCCAGCATCCTACCTGGCTCCTTAGGTCTCAGCAGCCACAGGGCTGAGGGGCCACGGCCTGTGCACTCCGAGGCTGCCGAAGCTGACGAAGGGAAGCGTCACCGTACTGAATGCCTGAGCCCATCCTCTCGGGGTCTAGTTCACCTGTGGAGAGATGAGAGGTCAGGCCCTGGAGGTGCCTTGGGCCCCACTATTCACCCACTCCCCTCACACACACACCCCACGATCATTCAGTGGTCTCACCTGAGTCGATCTTGTTGAGGATGGTCCGAGCACACTTCAAGAAGGCCTCCTCCACATTCTCACCCGTGAGCGCACTGGTCTCCAAGAACATCAACTCTAGGGGGCAGATGCTCAGGAGAGTCACGGATTCAGTCAGTTGCCCCCATCATCCCAGTCTGTTCCTCAAATCTTCCATGTTTCCTCACTTCAGGCCCTTGTACGTGCTGTTCCTCTCCTGCACGCCCACCCGATTCTTCCTTCCAAGTTCAGTTCAGATGTCCCCTCTTCCAGGAAGTTTTCCCTGATTTCTCTAGCTGGGTCAGATGTCTTCTGTGGACCCTCACAAGTCCTGGACTCCTCCCATCCCAATTCTAACATCTCTGCTTAAGTCTCCCTGTCTTGGGCCTCAATGCCTTCGTGTGCACCACTGCTCATCCTGGACCCCGCCTCTCTGAGCTGTCTCTGCCAGGAAATGAGCCTGTCTCCCCATCCCCAATGGAGTGTGAGCCCCATGGAGCCAGGACCATGGCTGTCTTCACGGCTGTGCACCTAGACGCAGCTAGCATAGACTCAGTCCCACCACTGTCGACCCACAAACCATTTACCAGGACCTCAGAGTAAGAAAGCCAGGGCAAAACCTATTCTCTAAACCTAGAAACTGCAACTTGGGGACCACAGAGTCAAGCCCAAGACAGCAAACATGGAAGATTTAGACAAGATGTTTCTAATGAACTGAAGTTTATGTACCTATGACTGGGCCTGTGGATCCTGTCTACCCAGTGTCAGTACCTTTATCCTGATGTCTACTCTGATCCTACCTCCATTAGTTACAAAATGTGCTTGTCCCCCTGGGGCCACCCGAGTTTGCAATCTCTGCTGGTACCTGCTGGCCACCTGAGTTGGCAGCACCCTTGCCACCTCCCTCAGGTGACAGAATCCATCTGTGATGAATGGGAGTGCCCGAGAACATCAGCTCTGGAGTGCTCAACAACCACTACGAGCTGAGGACTTTCCACCCTCAAACTCCCTGAACCTTCATAGCACACACGCTGTGAGGCAGACACATTGGGAAACCCATTCAACAGATGAAAAAACTGAGGACCAGTGCGGCCACACAGCTTGAGTCCAGAGCCTGGAACCTCCATACACCACTGCAGTCACCCACAGAAAGGGCCACCTCATCACCCAGGCACTCACCGTTCTCCTGGGCAAAACGGGATGCCTCCAAGAACGTGACCTCCCGCTCGGGCTCTAAGTCCTTCTTGTTGCCACACAGGATGACCACGATGTTGGGGCTGGCGAGTGTGCGGGCGTCCGTCAGCCAGGCAGCCAGTGAGTTGTAGGTCTCCCGGCTGTGGAGGGAGGAAGGAGGGAGGCAGGCACAGGAGAGGAGCTGCCCAGGTCCCGCCCGCCCTCACCAAGCACCTACCTGGTGATGTCGTATACCAGCAGGGCTCCAGCTGCCCCTCGGTAATAGCTCCGCGTCACTGACCTGTGGGGCCAGGGGGACCCAGTCACCCTTGAGGCTGGGGTCTAACCTGAGATTGCCCCCCTCTGCGGAGAGAGACTGGTGTTTCAGAGACCCCCTTTACTGCTAACCCACTCCCAAAGCTCGGCCTTGATCTGGTTTCCCTGTTAATTTCTCTCTCTCTCTCTCAGCCTCTCCCTTTACCTGCTCAATCGCTGTTGGTCTGTCTGAGTCCCTCCCTCTCTGTCTCTTCCTTGGTTTGTCTCACGCTGTCTTTCTCGTGTGTGCGTCTGGCTTCCTCTCTTCCTTATCCTTGCCCTCACTTTCCCATCCACCCCATCATTCACTCTTTCATTCATCACACATTTTCTAAGCATCTCCCCTTTGCCTAGCTTCTGCCAAGAGTTAAGCAACTCCATGTCTGCCCTTCTGCTGGGTCTGGAGGATGTCGCCTCTCCCCACAGTGGCCAATTCTACATCTCCCTGTGTCGCCTGCTCAGGGTCCCGCAACAGCCTCATGTTATCACTCCACAAGCATTTGCTCAGCACTTCCTGTGGGCACCCATCTCTCCTTGGCCCATTCTCTCTGGCTGGGCTCTGTGTACCTCGTGCAGCAGATCAACCCATAACTAGTAATTTAGCAGCTACTCAGTACTGCCCGGAGACACCTCTCCACAGATTGCTGTATTGTGGCATGCCGTCAAATTGGTTCTGAGGCTGTAAGTCTTTACAGGAGCAGAAAGCCTCATCTTTCTCCCACAGAGCAGCTGATAGGTTTGAACTGCCGACCTTGTGGTCCAGTGCTTATCCTATTGCACCACCGGAGCTCCCTCCACAAACTAAAGTACGTCTTTTCTCTCTCCTTGACTTTTGTCTCTGTTCCCAATTTTCTCCTCGGGCTTCTGTGTATCTCTCTACTCTCTTCAGACATTTTCTGAAAACCTTTTCTGTGCTGAGCTCTGCAAATGTGTCTCTGTCTCCTGACACATCCATTTCTCCATCTCTGGATACATTTGCCTGACTCTTCAAGACTCTCCCCGTCTCGAGGGGTGCAAGAGGTAAAATGAACAAAGATACTTTTAACTAATGGTACATATGGAGACAAATGCAATCAAGGTAATGAAACAAACTACATGATCTGTTGAATGTAAAATTGATGATTGTCTCTGTAAACCTTCATTCAATTCATCATAAAAAGGCTAAAAACAAAGCAAAACAAAAATAAGGCTCTCCCTGTCTCTGTCTCTAATTCTCTCTCTTATCTCTCTTCATCTCCTTCAGTTTCTGCCAAGGTTTGGTAGCATAGTGAGTTATGCATTGGGCGGCTAACTGCAAGGTCAGCAGTTCAAACTCACCAGCCGCTCTGTGGGTGAAAGATGAGGCTGTCTGCTCCTGTAAAGACTTACAGCCTTGGAAACCCTAAGGAGAAGTTCTACTCTCTCCTGTGGAATCACTCCATGAATCAGAATCAACTCAATGGTGGTGGAGTGGGGGTCCCTCCCCAGGTGAATATGTGTGTGTCTCTTTCAAGTTGCCTTCTCTTTCTGTTTTCATCTCTCTCTCTTAACTTTCTAAGTCTTCCTTTCTTGAATGGTTGCCTGTCTTCCCAGACATTCTTCCATTCTTCATTCCATTCTCTATCCTTCCAGCCATAAGAGTCTACAATGAGGGTCTGACTCTTTAGTGCCCTTTGGAGTCTTTCTGTTTGGTTCTCTCACTCTTCGTCTATATTTCTCGTTCTCTCCCTCTCCAGGACTCCCTGTCTTTGGCTTTATGCATCTGCTAGTCATGGTCTCCTGTCTCCCTCATCCCCTCCTATCTGCTATTTCAGAATCTTCAAGTGACTCTGAACTTCTCTCCTTGGGGGCCCAGCCCACCCAGTGCCCACCTACCGAAACCGCTCCTGGCCAGCTGTGTCCCAAATCTGGAGCTTCACAGTCTTCCCACCCACGTTGACCACCCGGGATCCAAACTCCACGCCGATGGTGTGATTGGAGTCCTGCTTGACTAGGAATTGGAGGGAGAGAGGAGAAGGCAGTGCCAGGGTTCAGAGGATCCCTGCCCTCCAAAGCCTCCTCAACAAACCTATTCTCATTGCTGGGCTACCTCCTGAGGCTCAAAGAGACCTGGTAGGAAGCAAACACCAAGGCAAGGACCAAGCATCCAGCACTAGGATTGCACCTACCACCAGCCCACCCCCACCAGCTGCCCACATGCCAATGCCATGCCCATGCCCAGAGCTCCTTGAACCACTCCCCGAAACTCACACTTATTCTCAATGAACTGGTGAAGCAGACATGATTTGCCAGTTCCTGCACTGCCGATCACCAGGAATTTGAAGAGGAAGTCTAGGCAAATGGAGTCAGCAACAGGGATACCCATGGAGAGAGAAAGACACAGAGAAAAAGATGGCAACCAAGAGACCATCACAGTTACAGGGAGAAAAACAGACACAGGCAGGAACAAGCAAAGACAACAAGAGTAGCAGATAAGCTTATAGAGGGCTTACCCTGTGCCAGCGTTCTTATATCAACAGCTCACACTTAATCCTCAGAAAAACTATAATTATCCCCACCTTCCAGATGCAGAAATTGAGGCCAGGTTAACTGATTATCCAAGGTCACACAACTATGAAGTAGCTAGCAGAGCTGTGATTCAAACCTAGGTCAGTTGGCTTCAGGATCAATATCTTAATTATTGCATTGCTAAAGCCTTTTGAAAGCCACTTTATCAATAGGACAACAAGGATCCTATCTGATCTGGTCTTTACCCCGTTTAACTTCATCTCTACCACTCTCTGACTCATTCATTTCACTATAGTTCCTGACCTTCATTTTGTACCCTGAGAAAGACAAGTTGGTTCTCCCAAGTTGGTTCCGTCTACCTTATTCTATTTGTGAAATAAATGCAGCTCCCTCTTTCTACTGTACCTTATATTGTACTTCCATCCGCATTTTCCAATTCCTTCTCTCTCTCAGCCCAAGGCCTTCTCCCATTCTCAAACTTAAGCTCCACCTCTGAGTCACCCGTAACTCAAGGACAATCTATCTCCAACCCCATCGATGATCTCTCTACCAGATCAGCCCCAGAGTTCAGAGCATCCCTTCAGGATTCACTCTTTCCCACTTCGCTCAACCTTACCAATCACTCCCAGTCAGCCCCACCCCAATGTGTTATAGTCACCCCTTTCCTCTAGGTCTAGGCTAGAACCACCCAGGCCGTTTTCTTCAAATTCCGTCCCCAGCTCTATTTAGCCAGTTTGCCAGACCCTCAGGCTCCACTCAAACTCATTTAAGTTCAGCCCTAGACACATCAAGCCCCGCCTAACACCCACAAAGTCCTGCCCCTTCGCGGCAGGCCCCGCCCCTTGACGCTTAAGCTCCGCCCTTCCTCCCTCCCTCTCCAGGCCGCATCCTCTGAGTCCAGCCCCCAGACTCACAACCTTCGACTCCACCACCCTCACCGTAGGTCTCGGCCATGACTCGGTAGCGGCCGCTTAGGGCCTCAATATGGCGCTGCGGCCGCGCCTACTCCTCGGCTGGCAGCCGCTCCACTCCGGCTGCAGCCCTGGCTCCTTCCTACTCCCCCGGCCCGGTGCCGCCACTTCCGCCTCCACTCCCTCCGGCGCGATCCGCTAGGGCTGCGGGATACCAGGTCACGCTACCCGAAGGGAGGGATTGGCTGACTCGGCAGGTAGTGGACAGTACATAAGGCGCGGATTGGTGGCGTGAGAGAGGCCGAGTCGAACAGGGCGGGACCAAGACAAGGGATTGGCAGAGCCACTGAGGGTAGGCGGTGCAAAGATGTTTCGCCCGAGCAGACAAACGGATTTGGTTAGGAATTTGGGGGCAGAGTCTATATGCCTATTTGGGGGCGGAGGAATGCAAAGAAAGGGGTAGGGGCAGGAATGACCAAAAGAGGCTGGGAGAGGAGGGGATTTTGCTCTCTGCAGGCGGGTGTAATTGCTGAATTCAAAACAGAAAAGATAAAAATTAGGGGACACGTGCAAGTTACCTCCCATCTCCCTTTGCAATCTTCCAAGGAAACCTCTGCTATGCGATTTATGTCCTTCTCATGGTCTGACTGACTCATTACCAATAGTTCAACTCCCTCCCATTGGTCTAGAGAAATACAGCCACCCAATTGGGCAATTTACGTGGTTCCGTCTTCTCATTTGTTTGTGTCCAATGTCAAAACTTAGAAGCCCGCCTCCGGTACCCAACTTGGAACAGAAGGTCTTTGATCAGTAAAAATCTGCCTAGCAACTATTGACGTTGCCACATTCAGTGACTTGATTGGCTAGGTTCAGGAACCTGGAGAAGAATTTCCTTTATACATCCCTGCCCCACCCCCAAAAAACCACAAAGATCCGCAGTTTGCACTCAGGTGGTGTATTTGTATAAAGCCAGGGAAGGAAGACAGCAGGGTCAGTAGCAGTAGAAATCCCATTTCTGGAAAAGAGAAGAGGGAAATTGCAGAGAAAAGTAGTTGTCACGTCACAAGGGATCCAATGTTTGTTTTTAATCAAACACTGTAGCCACAGGGGGCAGGAAAGACCAAGTATTATGCAAATTAGCCTAGAACCCCCTAATCTTTGCATTTACCACTTCAACTAAGCTTAGGAATCCTTCCTCATTTTACATGCTAGAAAACAGCGGCAGGGAAATAATTTGTCCCAACACATATATAGCTATGTGTCAACCCATCATGGTAATTAATCAAGGGCCCACCTTCAGATACTCACATCTGTCTTCACATCAGTTTTGCCAGGTTTCAGAATCTGATCCTCGCGGACAATGCTACTGGGGAAGTAGCCAAGGCGGGCGGCCTGGCCTCCATAGTAATCTCCCTGAACCTGAGAATGAGGAGTTCAAAGCTGGGGTCCGGGGACATGGCACAGTCTCTTCCCTCTGATCTCCACTTAACTGGTTTGTCATCCCGGTCTCAGTTTACATGTCACCTCACCTAGAGACCCTCCCTGATGTCCTGATACAAAATAGCCACCCAGTCACTCTGTCTCAGGGGCATCTAGCACAGGCCATATAAGGCCTACGAAATCAATTGGTCTGGGCCTGCCAAGGGAAATGCAGTTCCAGCCATCACATTCTTGTGAAGTGCCATGGAGTCCAGTTTCGACTCATAGTGACCCTATATCTGAGTGTCCGAGAACAGCTGGTGATCTTAAACCACCAACCTTGTGGCTCAAACCGCCCTTGCAGTCCAGCGCATTAACCCACAGCACCACAACCATCTCATTAGGGGTGAGTTCATTAAATGTTTGACCAAACATAGCAGGCTAATTTTTAAGCTGATAAGTTTGTATGGCCCATGAATGATGTTCTATATCTAAATGGCTCTTGGCAAAAAAAAAAAAAAAGGTTCTCCATCCCTGTCCCTCTGGTAGTGTACTGGTTACAAATCAGACTGCAAACCTCAAGGTCAGCAGTTCAAAACTACCAGCTGTTCCGTGGGAGAAAGATGAGGCTTTCTGCTCCCGTAAAGATTTACAGCCTCGGAAACCCTGTACAGGGTCACTATGAGTCAGAACTGACTCCACAACACATCACGCAGACCACGACAACCCGTCTGATGTGGTGCTGTAGGATAAGCACCCAACCATAAAGTCAGTTTAAACCACAAAGTCAGCGGTTTAACCTTACTAGCTGCTCCTTGGAAACTCGATGCAGGGTCGATATGAGTCAAAACTCAATGGCACTTCACAACAACAAGCCCTCTCTATATTAATTATCAACTTGCTTGTTACCCATTCTTCACCATTAGAATAAAAGGGAGCCCTGGCCCTTTAGGATAAGCAATAGACTGCTAACTGCAAGGCTGACAGTTCAAACCCACCAGTTACTCTGTGGAAGAAAGATAGTGTTCCACATAAGGTTTCCGGTGGCTAAATTTTAGGAAACACAGAGGCGGAGAAAAAGAAGACCCTCCCCTGACGAGCCGGATTGGCACAGTGGCAGCAGCAGTGGGCTTGGGTATAGCAACAATTGTGAGTTTGGCCCGGGACCGGGCAGGATTTTGTTCTGTTATGCATATAACATCGCTATAAGTTGGTACCAACTCGATGGCACCTAACAACAACAACAAGGTTGCTAAGTATTTGAAATGACAACTTGATGGCAGTGAATTTGGTGGTGTAATGGCTTAAGAGTTGGGCTGCTAACTGCAAGGTCAGCAGTTCAAACCCACTAGCTGCTCTGCAGAAGGGACAGGAGGCTGTCTGGTCCTATAAAGATTTAGTCCAGAATCAGTTCTAGTCTGCCCTATAGAGTTGCTAGGTGTCAGAATCGACTCAGCGGCAGTGGGATTGGTTTAGTTTGGTTAGCTGCTTTATTTTCAGTGTCAATCCAAGTTAAGTGATGACTGCTAACCAGTGAAATCCCCCATCATGTCTCAATCTGTTCCCAGCTCTCCCTTCAGGTGGTAATGGGGGTGCACTCCCACCTCAACCTTCTGTCCTTCCCTCTTTTGCTCGCCCAAGACTCACGCTGCCTCCCCAGAAAAGCCGTCCGCGACCCTTGAGCTTGGAGAAGACATACACCACTTGGCCCCTATATATGGTCAGGAAGCGGCAGTCAGGAGCCACATAGTCCTGAAGAGCCACAGCCATGGAGATGGGATCTGAGGAAGGAACAAAAGGGTATGATAGCCCCCACAACACACAGACCAGCAGGCAGTCCAGGCCCCGATCCCCCGCACCCCCCGACCCCTTACGGCTGCATTCCTCATCAGCACACAACTTCCGGTCAGCCATCTTGGGCATGGCACGACCCCCAATACTAGGCCCTGGGAGTGTAGACAGCAAGACGATGACACCAAGGGCCACTGGAGACCAAGCCATCGTGCACTGTAGTGAATGGGGGCTCCAATTTCCTCCTGCCCTGGCTCTCTCCAGCCCCAGTACAAGGAAGTGTGTGTTGTCGGTCTTGTCCCCGCCTTAAACCAATCCCAAATTTCATCTCCACTGACTAGAGGCTGCTACTCAGCCAGAACCATTTCAAAGACAGGGTGAGGGCTGATAGCCCATGGAAATGCTTAGATACAACCAAAGCAGTCAAAGCCACTGCAAGTAGCAGCCTCCCCCTCAACCATCAAGAGAGGTCCAGACAGGCCGTTGAGATACTTGATTCCATCTTCTTTTGGGTCTGCTTAGGTACCTGGGCCCCCTCTACTGTCCCCTCTAGGGGCAGAACCAAAGGAGCCAATGTGGAAAGCCACCTTGGAATTTCCTGTGCTAAGGGGCCGAACAAGGCAGCCTTTGATTGCAGGGAACACCAGCCCTAGCTTCCAACTACTGGGTGAATACTGTATGTTGAGCCTTAGGCTAGGCAATGTCTTACTCTGATCATTATTAACCCTCACGAGCCATTTTCTGACTGGGTGAACTGGGCTCTTTCTCCTTGACAGTCTCGATTTTCTCATCTGTAAAATGGGGTTAATAAACGTTACTAGTAACATTCACCATGGATTGTTGAAATGTCTGACTTTATTGACTCATTTGGATAATCTGCACACACACATACACACCCCATGAGGGTGACTGTAAACCCATTTCACATGTAGTTCATACAGAGTTAGTTAAAGAAGTGGTCTGCTGTAGTGGGAGGGGCTAGATTTGACTTCGGGGCCACAGCCTTTACTATGCTGTCTTGCCTCATAGAGTTCTTTAAGGGTTAAATGTACCCATTTAAGGGATTTAAGAGAACACCGAGGACACAAAAATACAGTATACCCCAAAACCAAAAGCAGACCTCATGCGAGGAGATCCAGACTATGGGAATCTCAACAAGAGAGCCAATCTGACTTGTTTTAATAAACTGGCAGCACAAAAGACCCCAAAAATGAGATGGAGGTGTGTTCCAAATTAACAGACTCTAAGGAACATCCCAAAGGAGCTCTGGTAGCGTAGAGGCTACAAATCAGGCTGCAAACCACAAGGTCAGCAGTTCGAAACTACCAGCTGTTCCGCGGGAGAAAGATGAGGCGTTCTGCTCCCGTAAAGATTTATAACCTCGGAAACCCTGTACAGGGTCGCTATGGGTCGGAACCAACTCCACGGCACATAACAACAACAAAAAGGAACATCCCAACCTGTCACAACGTGCAAAACTTATTTGGATTCTGACTCAAACCAAACATATCCAAATCTATATTGAAACCAGAATCCTGACTGAATAGTCCATGATGTGAAAGATATGCTACATTGTTATTCTTAAAGGTGTGGTCCTGGACTTATGCTTTTATCTTTCAGAGATAGAGCAGGGCAAGTCAGAAAACAGTGCTACAAAATCATAGAAACCGTTATTAAAGGTATCAAAAAGTGAAAGTCTTGTTTCTCAACAAATCCTCCATCTAGCTCTATACATTTCTGAAGGCAGTCAGTGGCTCAAACTTACCAGCTGCTCCTTGGAAACTATGAATCTGAACCGACTCAAAGGCACTGTTAACAACAACAATTTCCTGAGGACTTCTGGTGTAGTGCTGTAGGACAAGAACTGGACTGCTAACTGCAAGTGTCAGCGGTTCAAACCCCCCAGCTACTCCTTTGAAACCCTGTATCAGGTTGCTGAGCTGGAACTGACTTGATAGCACTTAACAATTACTCTTCCCTGAAAAATTCTCTTCCTAGAATTCTGAGCTCTTTGATATTATACATCAATTGTAATTTTGGCATCCTGCAAAGACTCAAATTGTGTTCATTTGGGTCACAAACAGAAATCTCGGAAGGGAAAAGATCAGGGTTGTAGGCTGGCTAGGGTAAAGTCTCCCAACATAGGATAGCCTCCGTTACCCTGGAAGAATTAACAGATGGGAAGAAAATTCCTTGGCACAACTTTCTTGGCCTTTTTCTCACCAATACAGCTTTCCATTTTCTTAAAACTTACTCTTAATATGCCACCATGATTGTCCCAGAAAATCTATCAAGACTTGCCCTTTGAAATCTCAGAAATCAGTCAACATAACCTTCTATCTCTCTGCATTGAACTGGCCCAGTAGATGCCCTTGGAAACCACTGCTTTGATTGGACCTTTTCTGCGAAGGCATTCTAGTGAGAGTAAAACAAGTGTTATTACTGAGAGAATTTGTACTCATCCATTGATCACAGAGACGTGTTTAAACACATTTTATTGAGAATCAGCCTTGTGCATGTATCACCTGAAACCCTAGTAGCAATTTTTGACTTACCCATACTTAATTAAATCTCTACTGATACTGAAATAACAGGATGTCTGGGATTCACTTCAAACTAATTCTAGCAGAGGAGAAAAAGGGTAGGAGACTTCAGTGAAACAATTTGGCCATATATAGGTGAAGCTGGTAGAAGGGAATCTGGAAGTTCAGTATACTAGTCTTCTTTCAAAGTATGTTTGAATTTTTCCATTATAAACCTTTTTATAAATGATTATTTATTGAGTGTACAAGAGGTATTTTAAAAGTTCATGGTAAAATGCCACTATCTTTTAATTCCATTGTTCCGCAAGCTTTATTTTATTTATTTTAAGATTAAAATTTCATTTAATGGACTTGGTTGGTTGGTTATGTGCCATGGAGTTGGTTCCAACTCATAGCGACCCTGTACAGGGATTCTGAGGCTGTAAATCTTTACAGGAGCAGAAAGCCTCCTCTTTCTCCCGCAGAACAGTTGGCAGTTTTGAACTGATGACCTTGCGGTTTGCAGTCCGATTCGTAACCACTACGCTATAAAGTCTAGTACAAATATCCACATTAATGGTATCAGCATTCACATTGACGAGAAAGAACCAATATTGGTGCAACCAGGTCATTCATGCAAATCCAGAGACTCCCATTTTATAACAGCCACTTCCCACTATAATTTGGTCAAGCTCAGTGATCTGGAGATAATGAATGAATACGTCAGCAAACCAAACAACAGATAAATAAATCAACTGCCAACAACATTCTTCCAAGCCATCCAATCCCCTGGGATTGATAAATATAATTAAGAAAAGTCATACTGTGTTAAATCACTAATGATGCTGTGAATAGAACAGTATTTAAATTATTTGTCTAGCTTTATTTCTGGACTATATTATTCAGTACTGTAAGAGCATGTGAGATAAAGAATTCGCAAGCTTTTGAAAGCCCCCTGGTATGCCGTAGGCCTTGTTACTGCTGAGTCAATTCCATCTCAAAGGACAAAGTAGAGCTACCACCTGGGGATTCCAAGGAGTCCTGGTGTGGCACTGTAGGACAAGCACTGGATGGCTAACCAGAGTTTGGGCAATTAAACCCCACCAGCAGCTCTTCAGAAACCCTCTACAGGATTGCTGAGTCAGAACTGACTAAACAGCACTTAACAGCAGTAACGAATTATATGGGAGCAGACGGCCCCATCTTTCTCCCATAAGGACCTCTGCAGATAGCCAACAGCAGTGCAACTGGCTTCCTGCAGAGCCAACAAGATATGAAAGCTCATCTTTGAAACTTTATCTTGGCGATCATATCCCACCATTTTTGCAATATTCCTTTAAAAGAAGTCACTAGGCCCAGTCCACCCAGGGAAAGAGGGGATCACCAAAGTGAAGATACCAGAGGATGGAGACGACTGGCGGCCATCTTGGAGGCTGCTTACCACACCCAGCCTTCCATGAAGGGGCCATGATTGTCTCCCAGTGCTCCGGGTATCCCTCTTTCTCTGGACTCCAGTCAAACAGCCTGCATTCCCCAAGTAGCGAAATCTCAATGAACACATAAATGGCGCCCCCTAGCGATATGCAGCACACAGTGTTTTCCCAGGGATCCCTTCTTCCTAGTCCTCAAAGGCAGAGCTCCTACTCACTTCCTGGCCTTTGCACTTCTCCCAGATCCCCACATGGCAGGCTGCTTCCTGCTTCCGGTCATTCAGGGCACAGCACAGATCTTTACCAGGCCCCTCAACTTTTTGAGTTCTCATGTGGTTGAGGAATCTTGAGGCTTGTCATATGCCCAAGGCCAAAATGAAGCTGCAGAAGATTCGAACCTTCAAAGCTGTGCTTCAAATAAAGAACCACAGGGCAGGGATTCTTTCCCACCTCCGGGAGGGTCACACCAAATTTCCTTAGTGGGAAGATGTTCGCTACATACAGATTTGCGGTGAGGACTTATGCAGAGCCAGGTGTGGGTCTGAGCCCCGTGTAATTAGCACTAAGCACCGCGAGGGCACATGCCTCTTCTAGGGGTTATCCTTGATCACCTGACAGCCACCGGCACTCCATCACAGCATATTCTTGTTTTCATCAGTTCACAGTACCTGAAACAACCTTATGGATTTTAGTTGCCACTGTTTACCTCATGCCTAAGAGTATTTAGCACGTTATAGGTGGTGGTAATGTTGCCATGTGTCTTCAAGTCAGCTCTGACTCATAGCAACCCTGTGTAAGGCTCCCAAGGAGCAGCTGTGGGTTTGACCTGCCTACCTTGTGGTTAGTAGTCAGTGCTTATCCTACATTGCTGCACCAGGGTCCCACATCATAGGCACTAAGCCAGTATTTGCTGCATGAGTGCTTGTGAAGTGTCCAGCAGTGTGTGAGGACAGTTAACACAGATAACTACAGGGTCACAAAACTCCAAGGACACAAACCAGGCTCATTAAACCACCAAACCCAAACAGCCAAGCCAACTGAGTCCATTCCAACTCCTAGTGACACTAACGTGTTTCCAAAGTCAATCTTTCTATGGAAGCAGCCAGCCTCATCTTTCTCCCTTGAAGTGGCAGTTTGCTCAGGTTCCATCTGCTGGACCGATTTGCAGCCTAGTACCTTAACCACTGGAGTCCTGGTGTGGCGCTGTGGGTTAATACGTCAGACTGCAAAGTCGTTTGAACTGCAAGGTCGGTGGTTCAAGCACACCAGCTGCTCCTTGGAAACCCTATACAGGGCCGCTATAGGTCAGAATCCACTTGACGGCACTTAATAACCACCTTAACCGCTAGGGTACCAAGGTTTCTCATCTACTCATTCATTGTTAAGTGTCAAGTCGGTACCCACTCATAGCCACCCAGTGTAGGGTTTCTGAGAGTAGCTGGTGGGTTTGAATGGCCGCCTTTGTAATTACGAGTCCAGTGCTTATCCTACAGTGCCGCAGTGGCAGGCCTCACCAAACCAGACGCCACATAGTTAATCACCAGGCCGGGCTACTGGTGTCTCCACTTACTGTCTGCGATCCTTCTCCTTTCCAGAGATACGAGAGCCTGACTGTAATGCTCCACAACTTTATCACTCCGAACACGTGTTAAAGTTTCTCTTTAAACAAGAGGAGGCTCCAAGCCTAGAGGCACAATGCAACCAACATGATTGCCTGAAATTTATTTTTTGTGGTTATATTCGACCTCTAGCGAATGATCCTTGTTTAACTTGCATGGTATTAGAAAGTATCTTAAGCAATTTTTGCAAGTCATTTTAAACACTTTTCCAAGACAGATGTGTGACAAAGAAGGGTACCCCCTTATTTCATAACTTCAACTGGGTACATGTCTGCCAAGCCAAAAACTACATTTTTCAGATCCCCTCGCAGCTAGGATTGTTAGGTGCCCAAGTTGATCTTCAACTCATGGTGGCCTCCAGTGACGGAGACAAACTGTCCCATAGCGTTTGCTAGATTGTCAAATTTATGGAAGCAGATTCCCATGTCCTCTTCCCACGGATGGATAGCTGGACAGTTCCCAGCTGTCAACCTTAGCAGCCTACTACTCAACTGTGTTACACCAAGAGGATTTTGTTAAGTGCCACTGACTCGAATTTGACTCATAGCAACCTTGTATAGGGCTTCCAAGGAGCAGCTGGTGGATCTGAACTGCCAACCTTCCTTATGGTTCAGTCTAGTGCTGACCCTTCAGCACCACACTGGGAGTCTACACTAACAGGGCTGTTGTTAACCTGATGACAAGTTGAATTTGACACACAGTGACTCTACAGGGTTTCCAAGGAGCAGCTGGTAGGTTTGAACCGCTGACCTTGTGTTTTTCTTTTCAGTGCTGATCCTACAGCACCACACCAGGAGTCCCCCTAACGGGGCTGTTGTTAAGCACCCTTGACCTGCCAACCTTTTGGTTCAAACCAACTTTGCAATCCAGCGCATTAACACCACAGCACCGCACCAGGACTTTACTGCAGAGGAATTCACTCTATACATGTTCCTGTTGCTCCTGGCTGGCAGAAGGTCAGCAAGGTTGGTTAGCTGGGTTTGAGGTGATTACGGCTGTCCCAGCAGCACGAGTGGCATCTTCCATTTCCATCAGGGCCTGCAAGCTCAAACTGAAAGTCTCAAACCCAAACAGCCATTCCTAACCTGCCAGCAATTTCAGGAACAGCTAATTTCCTGAAACCCATATCTACCTGCAGTTCCTACAGTGATTTGTATGGGACTATAGCTAGGGTAGCAGGTACTTTTGTGCATCTTTAAAAAGATGAAGGAAAACTTGGCCCTCATGATAAACTCTAACATCTGTTAACAAGTCTACAAAGTGAATGGTGTGGTAGGCTCTGAAAGGCAACAGGCTTGTGTAACAGACAACCTGCCCAACTGTATGTGGCAGAACTGGGTTTCCATTTCCTGCTCTGACACGGACTGGACACCACCACAGCACAAGACTGTTGTTTTTCCGGGTTTGCAAACCCTGAGTTATGTGATGTGGAGCCATGAAAAGAAAAGAAAAGAAACACCACAGATGGCTGTGAAAAACCAAACTTCAAAAAACAAGAACACTTTAATTCCAGCCTACAGCGCCAGGTGCAATGTCTGGGGCCAGACTCTGGGTACAATGCTGTGTGGCGACCACTCACTCACACACGGCTCAGAGAAAGCCCCCAAGGGGGGGACTTACCTTCAGGGGGGGTGAGTCAAGAGGGGAAGGGCGACTCAAAAAACAGGGACAGGGGAGGGTGGACGTGGGGAGAAGGGCACTACTTCTTGGCGAAGGAGATCTTCATGGCATTGTTCTGGGTGATCTTGAAGCCCTGTAGAGCGTCGCGGGCCGCCCCTGCCTGCACCTCGTTGTCAAACTCCACAAAGGCGATATCATGCCGCCCTGGGACCAGTCGCACCTCCTTGAAGCCAGGGAACCTGGAAGCAGGGAAGGACAGACATCAGGAACAAACATCAGGTACCCAACCTCATCATTTTGTTCCTAACATTTGGACATAATACACAACATGATAGAAACCAACAGTGCTCCTGGTGGCGTCGAGGGTTAAGTGTTGGGCTGGAAACCAAAAGGTTGGTAGTTCAAACCTACCAGCAATTCCACGAGAGAAATATGAAGTTGTGTGCTCTCACTAAGATTTACCGCCTCAGAAATTCTACAGAGCAGTTCTCCTGTCCTACAGGGTCACCAGGAATCAGAGTCTACTTGCCAGCAGTGGATTTGAAGAGCATTAACCTAAAAATCTCCCCTAGGAATCATCTTGCCCTCTAGTGGGCATGTGGCATGTCTGGAGACATTGGTGTTGTCCTAACTGAACAGGGTTGTAGTACTGGCATCTAGCGGTAGAGGCCAGGGATTTTGCTACACACCCTACAATGCACAGGACAGACCCACAACAAAGTGGTATTTTACAGACTGTAAGGTATTCAGTGCTGAGCTGAAAATTCTTAATATGAGCAGGTAAATGTACACCATGTCAAAACAGTTTCATTTCTACATAAATACGGGGCAACGACCACCTCGAACGGAGTCCTGGTGTGGCGCTGTGGGTTAATGCGCCAGACTGCAAAGCTGTTTGAACTGCAAGGTCGGCCGTTCAAGCTCACTAGCTGCTCCTTGGAAACCCAATACAGGGTCGTTATGGGTCGGAACCAACTCGACGGCACTTAACAACAACAATCTTGAACGAGAAGCAGGACATAGCTTCCTCCAGCAAGAACGACTCTCCTAACTTTTTCAGCTGTCTCAGTTGGTACTTCCTTCTCTATTCGGCATTCTACTAAGATGGACAGTGTCACAAGCTGTCACAATACATATGGGGTATTGTTTTATCCTGTTTCTTAAACTTCCTCTCTCTTCCTTCACTCTCTCAGAAGCAAAAGCACCAGACGAACATACAACAGACACGCACATACACACCATTTGGAGAGGTGTGCTGATGCTACCAGGGTTCAGTGGGATCCCCCTGTCATCTGTCAGACACCTTTCTAGTTAAGAGTGGGCACACGAGGCTGAGCCCACTCTCCTCCCCATCACACACACACATCAAAGGCTAAAGGGGGCCCTCCAGCATGGCTACCGCAGACCACTCCAACCCTCAGCAGCCCTCCACAGGCTTTGAGCCCAGCCCACTCAGGCCAGATCCCATGGTGACATGCCTGGCCCCTGCCCAGCCCAGGCCCCACTTACTGGTTAAACAGCATGGACAACATGAGTTCGTTGGTCTCCTCAGGCAGGTTGGTGAGGAACAGGATATGATTTGGTGGGTTTTCTGAAAGCTGTGGGAAAGGGAGGAGGCCCGTGAGTACAGAAGTCGTGTGGAGCACACCTAACAACCCCTTTTCTTGCTCTCATCCCTCACACGGCTTGAATTCTCTCCAGCATTTAACACCTGTCTGTCTCCTGGTCCCTGGCCTCCATTACGGGGGGCAGACATCTCTGCCAGGTCACTGCTCTTGTCCCCAGAGCCTGCAACAGGCTGTAAGCAGGTGCTCAGTAAAAATTCACTGAAGGAATCTAGTCCCACCCTGACCTTCTCCTTCCAAATCTCCCAGCAAACACACCCATTATCACAGCCCCACAAAAAGGCCTGACCAAACCACCTCTAAAACACGGTCCGAGTCCCTTTATAAGGTAATGCTATAAGATAAACATAGGACTGCTAACCACAAGGTCGCAAGTTCAGACCCAGCAGCCGCTCAACAGGAGAAATAGGAGGCTTTCTGCTCCTGTGAAGATTAACAGCCTTGGAAACCCTATACAGAATCGCTATGAGTGAGAACCCACTCTGAAGCAGTGGGTTTGGTTTGGGGAGTCCCTTTCTAGTCCTGTATGTCTTACATGTGATTCCTGGCAGTGCTTCTAATCTATAATGTACTCTCCACGCATACTAGAATGCAGCGCTTTAGCGAGCAGGGATTGGGGTCGGTGTGCTCCCATTCTATTCTAAGTCTGGAAGAGGGGGTACGTAACACACAGTGACACAGTGGTCACCAAGACCTTCCCAAGACCCCAGAGGACTGCACACTTACAGGCTGAGCAGGCGGCATCTGACCTGGCATCAGCTGCTGCGGGGGCATGGCTCCTGGTGGGAGCTGGCCAGGTGCGAGGCCTGGCGGTGGGATCATGCCGGGGGGAGGCATGTAGGGAGGCTGGCCTGCCATGTGGTGCATGATGCGGGGCGCCTGTGTCATTGGCGGCATGCCCTGTGGAAAGATGGGGCAAGACTTGAGACATGGCCGTGGTGGGAGCCGGTGTGCTGACAGGCAAAAAGGTCACCAGAGGAAACCCAGGGAAAGTGACCTAGACTCAGAAAAAATGACAAAAAGAGGACATCCAAAGAGAAGGAAGAGAGCAAGAGATCCAGAATTAGAGAAAAAAAAATGAAGATAGAAAATAGTTAATACAACCAAACTTTGCTTTGTAAGATGACCAGGAGACCAGGAAGAAAAACAGAGAAACCAGAAAACCCAACAAAACAGCAACAATTGTTAATTTAGAGGGACAAGAAGTAGGAGGGGGCTTCAAAAAGCATATGGAAATAGTTCAGTATCTCCTCATTCCATTTTTCCCATAAATTTTTGGAAGTCCCCTTGCATGGGCTGTCTCTCATGTATAAGTGGTACTTTTGTTTCTAGGGAAAAAAAATAATCAAAGGGGAAAAAGTTGGCACGAGATCTCGAGAGAAGATCAGGCAGTGGACAACAGAGCTGAAACCGAACAATCAGGGCCGATGGTGGGATGACAATCTGAAGACCCCATTGTGGACAAAAAGCTGGGCCCAGTAAGCACAAGGATGACTGACCCACATGTCTTCCAATCCAGACGCCTTCCAACCTGCCTTCCAACCTGCAAAGGAGGCGGGATAAATACCGCGTGACCCAATCAGCAAGTCCAACACAGAGACTGTAGCCTAACGAGAAGTCCAGTCGCTCCATCATTCCTTCTACAGCTTGTGCTTGTGGTATCCTGTTTAGAAAACAGGATGTTTCCAGTTCTCGTGCCAGCACCAAGGTCATGAAGACCTTTTCCTGTTTTCTTCTAGAACCTTTACCGCATAAGCTGTTACACTCAGGTCTGTGTGATTCATCTCACGTTACCTTTTAGATTTAGTACAAGGCTGGGCTCATTTTCCCTCCTTACAGGCATGGGATTGGCCCAGTGTTATCTAATGAAAAAATATATGTCCTTCCTACACTGGACCACACACGTGTGGATCTGTTTCTGGACTCTGGGCAGTCCCCTTGGGCTACCTTCCCACCCATATCCCAATGCCAAATGATCCGGATTGTTTTCTCTTTAGGAAGAGGCTTACTCCTCGGCAGTGCAGGCCCTTTCTAAAGGCTTTGTCTCTCCTGCCTGTATTGACCTTGTCTTTGCACAAGTATCTTAGAAACAGATTTTGACAGGAACAGCATTGATCTATTGTCAATTTGGAGAATTGACACCTTAACAATATTGAGTCCTTGCATCCATCTGTTTAAGTTGTCTCCACTTGCTCTCAGCTATGTTTTGTGGTTTTAGGGTAAACCTTTTGTTGCATTTACTCCAAAAGTACAGTAAATAGCGTTTTGTTTTTCCCACCCAATTCGACTCGTTTGTTGCTAGCATGTACTAGGGGACTTCCAAAAGTTCATGGGAAAATTCCATGATCTTTTTTAAAGCCTCCTCATACACTAATTTAGAAAGGCAAAGGTAGTAAAATCAGGGTCAAGAAGAGAGAAAAAGGGACCAAGAGATGGAACTCTAGGGAAAGACTCGGAGGTATCTCAGAGCGTAGATACCACTCAGTAGCCCAACCTGGGGAGACAGATACAGCCTATATTGAAGGAATTGGCAAGAAGAGGGACCAAATCCCCAAAAGAAGTTCTTCCCCTACCCTGACTTGGCCAGGCCACATGGCTGAGAAAGGTCCAAGGGCATCTGTGGGTCCTGGCTTACCGGGACAGGGCCCTGGACGGCCCCTACCACAGTGGCGGCTGCCCCACCCTGCACGGCCTTCTTGGCAGCTGGAGTCTCCTGGCTCTTGGGCTTCCTCTTCTCCCGCTTGCGGTCCCGCTCCACAAAGGTGCCCTTCATCTTGGCGATGATGTCGGAGTCAGTCTTTGCATACTGGATTCGCTACAGGAAGGAAACCAAGGGCATAGGGGTCAAGAGTCAAATTTCCAGGGCTTCAAAATCAGACCCCACCACAGGCCTGCTGAGTACGTTACGGAAACGGCTTAACACCCACTTCTTCATCTGTCAGATGGAGGTTGTATTATCCACTTGAGAGGAATATAAATGCTCTGTTGGTGCAGCGGTGGAGTATTTGGCTGTGAACCGAACTGTCAGAGGTTTGAACCCACCAGTCAGTCTGAGGGAGAAAAGCTTCACAGCCCTCTACTGTCTTAAGAGGATTGCTGTGAGCTGCAATCTACTGGATGGCAAGGGGTTTAGGTTTTTTGTTTTCGAAGGTGTTCTGAGGATGAAAGTTAAAGACATGGAGAATTCAATACATGGGCTGTAGGTATGCTGCTAAGGGAAGAGAGGGCAGCTCTGAGCATCAGACCAAGGGCAGAAGCCTGTGGAGCCAGATGTCAGGGCTGGAGATCGACACAGGTCTCCTATTCACACAAACCTTCCAGATGTGTACAGAGAACCGAGTAAGCACCAGGCCCCACGCTAGGCTTGGGGGCAGGGAAAACAGCAATGAACGAACAGACCAGAGTCCCTGTCCTCAGGAAGCTCGTTTAGCAGAGATGTGAAGCACTGGGCAGAGTGGAAATTTTCAGAAACAGTGGCCAAGGAAGGCCTCATTGAGGTCACATTTGTGCAGTGACACTTGGGGGAGGAGGGAGGAGGAAGGAGAAGGAGCCATGTGGACATCTGGAGAAAGAATGTTCCAGCAATGTGCTAAGGGTGTGGTCAGCTGACGTGCTTCACAGTGAGGACCACTACCAATTGCTCTGAAAGGGATCGCAGTAGAAGATCCTAGATAGACCAAAACTCAAACTCATTAACCAGATCAGGCTTACTGGTTTAGAGAGACTGGTAGAACCCTAAGACTCTATGGACCTTAGTCACCTTTCAGGTTTGGAACTTAACTCACCCCCAATTTCTAGCCAAACTCTAGGATAAGCACTGGACGACTAACAATAAGCTAAGCAGTTCAAACCAACTGGCTTTTTGCTTCCCTAAGGGTTTGCAGCATTGGAAAGTCCACACAGGGTCATTCTGAGTCAGAATTGCCTTGAAGACAGTGGGTGTTAAGGGACAACAGAACTAGGGAGGTGCGCACGGGCATCATTTACCCCAGGACACAGTTGGAATCAGGAAACACAGGGAGGAAGTGGGACAAGTGATATTACACTGTGGGGACTGCAATCAATGACATGAAACAAATTGTGTATGAACTGAGTGGAAGTGGATTTGCTTAACGGTCTTTACCGGATTCACAACTGTTGTTGCTAAGTGCAGTCGAGTTGATTCCAACTTATAGTGACTCTGTATAAGGTTTCTGAGAAGCAGCTAGGTTTGAACTGCCAACACACCAGCTGCTCCTCAGAAACCCTATACAGGGTTGCTATGAGTCGGAACTCACACGATGGCAATCAACAACAAAGGGAGAAAAAGAGAACTTGAAAGAGACCAATGTGGATGAGAGAGAGGGAGAAAATGAGGTCAGACAGGTGACAGGACTGGATGCTGGAGGATGCTGAGGGAGACCTCGGGTGGGGCAGTGGCTGTGGGAGCGGACAAAGAAGCAGGCCGCAGTCACAGTCCCGGCACAGAGGGGACCACGTCAGCAGCAGCAGGGGGATGAGAAGCCAATGACAAAGAATAGATGGTTTTTTCCTGAAGTAGAATTTCCACTTTATTTTCTTACAGGTTAGTTTTTCTTCGGGCTTTAAGGCCTCAAATCTTTACACAGGCTTTAGTGGAGGTGGTGGGGCAGTACCTTCAGGTCTAAATCAGGTGGGAGTGTCTGGTCCTTAGTTCCAGGAGAATGTTCCTGACTACCATGCAGTGAACAGTACAACTCACAATTACACAGTTTCAGGTACAGAACTTATACATCACAGACACTCGCTTGGGGAATGGCCCCGGGGCTTCGGTCTGTACGTTTCCGATTGCTGTTAAGTGCCACAGAGTCACTGCAACTCCAAACGACCCTGCATAGGGTTTCTGGGGAGCGGCTGTTAAGTTTGAACCGCCAACCCCGTGATTCACATCAACTTTATGGCAGAGTGCTTCTCCTACAGTACCCACCAGGACTTCTTATTGGCCTGGTCTTAGGGCATGTCACGGGCGTGGTTCATGCAAATACGACTGCACTTTGACCACAACCTCGGTTTCTCCTTTTCTTTGTCATCTTGGAAGGGAGGGCCCAAGAGAGAGTCCTGACACGTGACCACATCTTCTCATATAGTGTGAGATGGCTATGCCCCCGAAGGACATGTTTTCAAGGTAGAGATGAAAGATTTCTGACAGAACTCAGGCTTGATGGCCTGATAAGAGTCCAAGCAGTAGTTTAGGGGCAAAAACAGAGAAAACAGTACCAATATATATATACACACACATATAATTTTTATACCTAAAACACCAATTCCTAGCTGCCTATAAAAGGCAATTGGAAGATGTGGCAACAACAGGCTGGGGTCCACCCGCAGCTGCTAGGCTGTCCTCGGGCTCACAGCAATGACGCATGCTATCACCCTCACAAGGGAGCCAGGTCAGGCAGTACATTCTAATCTGGTGGAACCGGTAACTGACGAGGACACAAGAGAAAAGGCCCAACAAAAGAAGCAAAGGTGCCTGCCAGTGATGTGACAGGACTTTCAGTTCATGGCAGGGGCTTTATGCCCCTCCTCACCTCCGCAGACTAGTCCCCTTTGGGCTCTCACACACTGGCAACCCACCTCTTCCTTCCTTACCTCTACCCCATCCTCTCCCACCTGGACAACTGGACCGTAGTCTCCTTCCTCTAACGCAACTTCCATCCAGCAGCCAGGGGCACCTCCCTTAACCAGCCCATGGCTCCTAAGTCTTCTCGAGACAGAAGTTCACTTTCAGGGCAAAATTCAGCTCCCAAAGCATACCGTCCTCATCACCTCTCACCCTGTGCTCCAGCCAAAGAACTAAGGACCATCCAGCTGGTTGTGACTCAAAGATCCTGTCTAGGGCTTTCAGAAGAGCAACTGGTGGGTTTGAACTGCTGACCTTGTGGTTAACAGCCCAGTGCTGGTCCAGCAGTGCCACATATGCTCTTGGTCACCTCTGGGTCTTACTCCACACGAGCTCTCTGCCCAAACTCTCTTGCTCGCCTCCCCAGTGAACTCTTCCTTTTAGTTCAAGTCTCACCTCACCCAGAGTGCCCTTCCCTGAAGCCCCGTCCTTAGGGTCCCCCAGAGCACTTCATGTGCACTCACGTAGGCCACCAGCCACCACTCACCATGGGCTTGTCGTAGAAGGGGAAACCCTGCATGGAACGCAAGGCGTTGGTGGCACTGCTGACCTCCTTGAAGATGACAAAAGCCTGGCCCCTCATCTTCAGGCTCCGCGACACCAGGATGTCGAGGATCTGGCCAAACTGGGAGAAGATGGCGTAGAGTGACTTCTTCAGCTCTATAGTGGGGGAGAAGAACAACCAGTTACCCGAGTCCTGGCTACGCAGCCTTAGAGCTTGAGCTCCCTTCTTTCCGAGGAAGTGTAATGCAGACAGGAGTCCAACAACCAAATGACAGATGTACCCAGAAGGTCCTGAGTCCACAAACCCTCAACAACACCCAACAGTGGCACGAGCAGCCAACATGCGCCACCCGGTGTGCTGCTCTGGGGGATGGGCAGTGTGATGGCCCCTACCCCACAGGTATGAAGGAGACGTGGCACACAGTACATGATCAAGTAACTCGACAAAAGACCTGGCTCATCTGGTCCCCCATGACTTTCTCAATCTATCGCCTCCATATTCCACCTCTCCTTGGTCTCTTCAACCTCACTAGTCTTGAGCCTTCTCAGGTCACTTAGTCCACCTCCAGGCCTTTGCACTGGCTGTTCCCTCTGCCTAGAACACAGTTCCCTGATGCTTACACACCTGCCTCCTAGTCTTCCGGGTCTCAGCACAAGAAACCGCCTCAGAGTCCTCCGTCTCACCTCAATTTGCATTTCTCACCACCTAACATGTTTACACATTCTCTCTCTTTGCACCCATTCTATTTGATTACTGCAATAGCCCCATACCTAGTGCAGTCTACAACCAACTTTCCCACAAACACTGACATGATAAAGAAGCCATCAAGTACTTTGAGGAAGTAACTCCACTCAATTCTTCCAACAACCTCAGGAGGGAGCAGCTATGACCGCTCCGCTACTGTTCTGCTGTATATGTGAACGGGCTTTGACACCAAACGGGTCCCTGGCCCACAGCAAGTGCTGTGACGGTGCTGAGAAGGACAAGGCCGAGCTGGGACCAGGTTCCCAGTCTATCCAAACCCAGCACCACCACCTTAAACAAACTGCCTCCCCTGAGAGCAAGCAGGATTCCAACTCCACAAAAGAAGGCCCAGTCTTACCAAGTTCTGAAAACGTACTGATTATCTGATGCAAAGAAGGTAGCTGAGCAGGAGCTATTTTATGAAATAAGGCGGGAGAAGGAAATGTGTGTGTGCTTGGGGGTAGTCTGAGCAAGGGGGTTTTGAAGCAATTGGCCCAAGATTCTTTGTGACATTTCTGGTTTTGTCTTTAACCTCCGTCCTATCCTCAAGCACCTACTTCAGGGCCTTGGTGTTCCACTGGACTTGGGATCACTCCCCAAACTTCAGCTTCCCCTCCCCACCCACTCCAGTTCACCCTTCGAGAAGATCTGTCACAACTGGAAACTGACAGTGTTCCCTTGCCTGGCTCTACACGGCCTTCAGGACAAAGTTCAACACCTCATTAGCTCAGCAACGAGGCAAGGCAGCAGTGGAGGGAGGACTCATTGGGCGCTTCTCTAGGCCTCTCGGGCTCCAGCCACACAAAGCCACTCCTAGTTCCCACAATGCCCAGATGCTTTGCCCTAGACAGTACACTTATTGGTCAAAGTCAAAGGAGCACAGTGGACTAAATGTCCTAAGGGTCCCTGATTCAGATCAACGTGATGGTCGTTGGGTCAGCTTTCTCGGTTAACTAAAGTTCTCAATCCCCCTTCTCCTTCATCATCTGTTGCCTCCTCTAGCCAGAAGCCCTCTCCAAATTTCTCCTCAAATTTCTGTCCCGAGTCTCTTCACCTGGAAACCCTATACAGGGTCACTCTGAGTCAAAACTGACTCAACATGTTCTCGCACCATGGTCCTGGCTATCAGAACCGCTGCAATCAGATCATGGGTCTGGATTGTGGCTCTAGGGATTTGGAGCCAGTACTGTCTCGCTCAAGACTCCTCCAGTACCTCACCATCTAGCATGGCTGTGTAACATGTTTTAAAAGCACCTGCAGAGTTTCCATTCCTTGTTTTCATTTTCAAAAGCAACTTTTTTCATAACCCCAAATGTAAATTCCAGCATCTCCTTTGATCCTCCCAACAAGTGCCTTCTGATGGTGGTTGTCAATCAGTTCCAATCCTGGATAGGGTTTCTGAGGCTGTAAATCTTTACAGGAGCAGAATGCCTCATCTTTCTCCCATGGAACAACTGGTAGATTTGAACTACTGACCTTTCAGTTAGCAGCCCAACTCGAAATCCACTATGCTACCAGCACTTTTATTTTCAAGGTGGTAAGAGCTAACATTTAGTCAGCGCTTACTACCAGCAACCCATTGCCAACCAGTGGGTTCTGACTCACAGAGCCCCTAGAGGACAAAGTACAACTACTCCTCGGGGTTTCCAAGACTGTAAATCCTTACAGCCACAGACAGCTTCATCTTTGTCCTGTGGGGCAGCTGCTAGGCTTGAACTGCAAACCTAGTGACTAGGAGTCCAATGCTTATTTCACAACACCAACAAGGCTCCTTTTACCATCCAGGTGCCCTAAAAAGAAATACTGCTCATGGAGTTTGGCTAATTTAATCCCCACAACATCCCTACAGAGAAGAGATTATGATTTTCGCCTTGTTTTCTCTTATAGAAATCGGGACTCAGGAAAGGTGACAACTTGCTGAAAAAAGTGAGGAATAGTCTGTCTAATCTGCAGTGTGTCCCTAAGAACAATTCCAAAAATTGGCCACTTTTCTCAGCAGTGTGACCATAGGCAAGTCAAGTCATATAGGAGTTTCCATTTCTCATAATCTGAGAAATGGGAACCACAGCAGCATCTCCTGGCAGGGGGACCGTCAAAGCTAAATGTGAGAAAGTGTCCAACTCGGCACCGGGTACTAAGGGCCAGATAGCCTTCCTGCCTCCTGCACAATTGGCTGGTCACTCGAGGACCCCAGTCCCTGCCCAAAGCCCACGACGGCAGAGGCAGCTCCTAGGGTGGCGGAGTCTTGTGAGCTGAGACCCGAAGGACGAGCATCAGTGAACACGTTAATGGGCAGAGTGTGGACGATCTACGCTGAAGGCAGAGAAGCGATTTCTGGCGATGGAAGGGGCCAGCTCACTTGGGCCATCCCGAGAACTCACCATCCTTCTTGATCTTCTCATTGAGATTGTTGATATAAATGGTGTGGTTGGGGCGGGTCTCGGGAACTGCCATGGAGCGAGGAGCAGAGGTTAAGGCTGAAGAAAGGAAAAGGGAGACTTCAGTTCTGGATTTTTCCAAATCCTTTGTTCCAACGCGGGTTTAATGGACTGCTAGGGGATCTTCCTTCCAGGAAGAAGTTAGACAAAGCGGGGAGGGAATTGGGGTGGGTAGGGCACCAATTTGGGCAACGCTACCGAGAGGTAGAACTCGGTCTTTCTCCTCCGCGTGCTAAGACAAATCGCCAGAGGTCCACTACGAGTCCCAGGGTGCTTTACTCTATTCAGGAGGCGGAGCGTCCTAAGTGGCTACTGCCATTGGACCACGCGACCAAAGGGCGGCTGGGGAGAAAACACCCGGATGTACTGCCAGTTAAGGAAGGCGAAACACATTTGGGGCGTCCTGGCCTCATGGAGGAGGAAAGTTTCCCCAGAAGAGACACGGGAAGGCACCACAAGTTCCATGGGCTCCACACACCCGTCGCCGATAACCACCTACTTCCGCGAATACTCACCAACAGGGTAACAGCTCCCGCAATTAGCGTCCTCTGAGCTCCTGAGCTTGGACCACAAAGCTTCCTCTCCTGGTCCCGCCTTTGCCTTTCTGCAAACCAATCCTTGCGCGGAAACTTGGTAGTTTGACCAATCAGGGTAAGTTTTATCTCCGGGCCAATAACTTGCCAATCAAAATAACATTTGGGTTCCCGCCTTCAGCGGCGTCCGACCTATGGACCAATCAGTGAGGGCTACGCCCCCTCGCGCGTTTCTTGCCAATCGGGGCGCAGCTCGCTCTAGGGTCTCTTCCGGCGGCTATCCTTTGAAAGCCCCACCTCTCCTTCCTTAGCATTTTCTGCCACGTGATAGTGGAAAGGGTGGGCACAAGTTGCGAGTCCTACCACGTGATATAAGAAAGCTATTTGCGGTGGCTGCCATTTTGCGGGAGGGGAGGGAGCACCTGACTCTCCAGCTCCAAAGTTTTTTCACCTGGGTTCGCGGCTCCCTGCAGCCCAACCCTCCATTATCTTAGCCTCCCATAACCCACTTTTTCTGTTTCTTAATAGTTCCAGGACCTTCTTCACAACTAGGCAGTTTTCCCTGAAGGGTCTCCTTTTTGACCTGATTCAAAAGTCGGCTCGAAGGTTCGAACCCCGATCTGGGCGGGGGGGGGTTGCGGGTTGGGAAAACTAAATCGGCCGTGGAGTCGGTTCCAGCTCAGCGATTTTATAGGACAGAGTGGTGGGGAACAGACCGTAAATTCCCCCAGTCCTTAGCTTTGGGACCCTAAATCCCACCCTTTAAGAGCCACACTCGAAGGCTTTGCTCACATTTCCAAAATAAACCCAGGAATTTCTAAATCTTGACTTGGACAAATTAATAATTCCTAATCTCCTACCCGAATCAACTGGCTCCAGCCCGCAAATATGGATTAAAACAACCAGATCCCAAATCCCTGAGGAGTCAGCCGCATTGCTTATCCTCCATTGTGGTACTCGACTGTCAAACCATCATAATCCCGGTCTTTAAAGAGGACTTTCAACTCCGTTTTGAAGGATCTTTTCCTTCTCATTTCCACCCAGCTCCTCCCGGACTCCACGATGACGTCTCAGCGCGCTCCTCTAGAGCCCTTAGTCCCTCATCCCAGAGCCCCGGTGGTCCCCCAGGCCTCCATCATCCCGCCACCCCCATTGCCGCCTCCCGCGCCTGCTTCAGGGCCTGCGCCCCCTCACGTCTTCGGCCTGGAAAAAAGTCATCTCCTGAAGGAGGCCTTGGAGAAGGCGGGCCCTGTCCCCTCGGGCAGAGAGGACGTGAAGAGGCTTCTGAAGCTGCACAAGGACCGGTAGGGTCCCAAAAAAACTCCCTGTCCCCGGATCACTTCAGCCACTTCCTCTTGGGATGTCACATTTTCTAAGAGTCTAACAGCTTGTCTGGTCCCATCCCTGTATTGGTGCTGTGCCCTCATCTGAGAAGAAAGCATCTCCTCTCACAAGCGCCGAAGAAGCCCCGGTTGTGGTGGCGCTGTGGGTTAGATGTCGGCTTGCTAACTGCAAGGTCAGCAGTTCAAGCCGGCCAGCTGCTCCTTGAGAGAAAGATGAGGCTGTCTCCTCTCATAGATTACGTCTCAGAAACGCCATTTAGGATCACTATAAATCAGAATTGGTTCAGTGGCAATAGGTAACAGCGCTTAGTCCACTAGAGAGGGCAGACCCCCCCCCCAAACAGTCACAGCCCAGAGGGGCTACTTCCCAGAGCAGGGAAACCCTGCACGCAGTTGGGTGAGTCACTCAAGGCACAGGTGATGAGGAAGAGCAAGCAGCGTGCGCAGACACCCAGAGGTAAATGAGGGCAGGATTTTAGGGTACTGCAAGTGTAAGTATTTCCTCAATGCTACAGGCAGGTGGCAAAGGGGGGCAAGCGGCAGATCTCACACGATGCAGCATGGTGGGCCGTGGTGAGGGGGTTGGACTTGTCCTGGGGGCTCTGGGGAACTGTGAGACAGAGATTGTAGTTGGCGAGACCTACAGTCTGGACCATGGCCGGGGCAGTGGGTAAAGAGGACCCACTGGAATGGTTATCGGGCTGGGCAGAATCGGGGTGGGGTGGGGTGGGGGAGTGTGGACTTGCCCTGTGTCACGGAAGTGTATCATTCGCCCTAAATTACCAACCCTGGTGATGTTAATCTAACGCGAACAACATCCATTAGTTAATTATGTGCTTAGTCGGTGTCAGGCACCTCTCTAAGGGTTTATAAGAATTCAGTCCTTTAATAGTGTCAGCAACCCAGTGAGGTAGGAACCAGGCTCACAGGGAAAATCACTGAGCCGCAGAATGATGGTGAGGAAGCCCCTCCCTGGAACTGGGCAGCGTGGTTTTCACGCCTGTAACCACTATACCCTGCTGTTGGGCCCTGTTGGTCAGGAGGCTGCTCCAAACGGAACCAGGAGCCCGCTTCCCACCTTCGGCCGCCTCCTCTCATTTACAAGGGGGACGGGAATAAAGAGCCGGGTGCACTGAGTCCGAGAGATGGGGAGTCACCAGAGCTGCCCCTGAGGCCTCCCCAAGGGTGGGGGTGGGCAGGTCGGCTGGGACTTGTTATTTTAAGCCATCCACCTAAATTAGTCCAAATTGAGTTGGTTTTTAATCTCACCAAGACATTAAGGGATTTTTCACCTCATTTAGCAGAGTTGAGGTATAGAAGCATCCCTTTGAGATGTTTCCTCACTCTGGCTCCTAGTTGGAGGACTTTTGCACATGTGCACTTCACTCCCTCAGTAACAGGGAGTGGGGAGCAGGCAAGGAGGAAACCAAGGCAAGGGGCAACAAGAGCATCACCAGGGACAGCCAGGCTATCTTTGTCCTCAGTCTACACTCTGCTCCTACCCAAACCTGGAGCAGGGCTCTGGGAACTGCCCCGCCTGACTCAGCGTGCCTCTGATTCAGTTTCAGAAATGACTTGCAGTGGATCCTTTTCTGTGCTGAACTGCCATCCCTCATCCAAGAAGGCCCTCAGTAAGTGCTGGAATTTGGGGCTCTCCCCTCCCTCCTGCTGCCTTGCTAGGCTGACCCTGGAGCAAGGCTGGGAGTGAGTCCCAACAACTTGGGGACTCGAGGGGGGAGCAGCCAGGGCAGTGAACAGACAGTTGAAGTGAATGAGTGAATGAACAAATGAACCTGGTCCATCCTCTCTGATCCTTACTGGCACCCATTCCTTCAGGAAGCCCTTGTGACTTCTCTCTGCCCCCTCCCCGCTCATCTCTCCAGCTCCAGCTCAGGCCTGGGCCATCCATAGCAGGGAGGAGTCAGAGCCCCCCAGCGGGCCTGGGGGAGGGGAGGAGAGCCTTCACCACACCAAGGCAGCAAGCCAGACTCCAGCTTCCAGAGAGCTCATAACTCAGTGGTCTAGGCACAGAGTGGCTGGGCCTGCCTTTGTCTCCCCGCAGGTGCGGGCTGGTGGCCTTATGGATGGCAAGCACCCTCCTGGTACCCCCTGATGGGGTCCCCCTGGACAGACTTCTGCAGGTGGCACTGGAGAGAGGCTACACAGCCCAGGGGGAGATGTTCTCCGGTGAGCTACCTCAAGCTGGGTTTTCCCTGGGATGGGCATATGGCAAGGACAGACACACAGCCAGCCTCCCACAATTCCTCAGGCCATGTGCCCTGTACAGCAGGGTGGTTATGAGTGCTGTGTGGCCTGGGGCAAGCACATCTCCCTCTCTGTGCTGCAGAGGAGACGGGTGTGCAATAAGTGCCCTCTCTCTGTCCACTGTCCCCCTACAGTGGCTGACATGGGCAAGCTGGCCCAGGAGGTGTTGGGCTGCCACACCGAGCTGCTCTGTGGTGGCCTGGGTGGTCCCAACAGAGACTACATCCTGCAGCACATCATCGCCGGTCACCCCCTGCTCGTTCCGTATCCCAGGGCCAGTGGGCGGGGCAGGTCGAGGTAACACGGGATCCCTGGGCCATACTGTAGACCACAGCTGTGATCTTAACACCTGCACCAGCTACGATGAGGACTTCAACCATGAGCCTTGTCAGAGGAGGGGCCACAAGGCCCACTGGGCTGTGAGTGCAGGTGAGTCCAAGCCCCATCCAGGCCCTGGACTGCCTGCCCACCGCCCCCTCCCCCTGAGTCCTGCAGGTCAGCACTAGGGTGGACCATCTCTGCCCATCCTGGGCTCTTAGCACTGGACCTGACAGAGCAGGCGTTCAGGTGGCCCACCCGCCAGGCAGGTTTCCATCACAAGAGCTCAGACTTGGGGATCCGGCAGCCTGAGCTCCAGGTCTGGCCCTGCCCCTTCTAGGCCCTGGGACCCCACGCAAGTTGTTCCACTTCTCTGGGCCTCCATCTTTCCATCTGTAAATTGGGGGTGATAGCAGTGACCACGCACCTCCAAGTTGGGGTGTGTGAAACCATTTCACAGGCTCAGTCGGTGTTGGCTGTTAACTAGACCCTCCTGGTCCCTCCACCTGCCTGAGACAGAAAGCTGGGGTCTGTGCGGCCCGAGGGCTCCTCTCTGAGCGTGTCTTTACCAACATGACTAGGCAGGGGGGTTGGTTCCACTTAACACTGGCCTCTCTTCCTCCCTACGTGGACAGCCTATGGGCTTAAAAACCCAGCCCGCTGTGTAACCCCTGACCCTGGTAACTTAGCTGTGGCCCTGAGGAGGTGTAGGGAGATGTCTGTGAGCCCACTCAGCTATCTGCTGCTCTCCTCCCAGGGGTCCTCCTGGGGGTGGTGGCTGTGCCGAGCCTTGGCTATGCCGAAGACCCTGAGCTGGCAGGCCTGTTCCACCCAGTGCCCAGCACACCCTACCAGCCGCCACCCCTGCCAGAGGAAGGCTTCTCGGGAGCCATCTACCTCCTCTCCAAGCAGGGCAAGAGTTGGCACTACCAGCTGTGGGAATACGGCCAGGTCCAGGAGAGCAACCTGCAGCTGACAGACTTTGCGCCGTCGCGGGCCATGGATGGCAGGGCCTACGTGGTACCTGCTGGTGGGGTGCGCTCTGGCCTCTGTGGCCAAGCTCTGCTCCTCAGACAGCATGACACCAGCCACTAGCCTGCTGCGGGCTGACCCCATGAAGAGTGTCCTGTGCCTCATTCTGTGGAACAGCCAGGGGGTTCCCACTGGATCCCTGAAGACCTCTAGCTCAGTGATTCCTCAGAGTCTCCCACACCCCTCCCCCAATTCTCCGCTCAGAACCCGGGCACAGTCCCACCCACCCAGCCCATCACCCCCACTGCTGAGCACTCTCATGTCACATCCGTCTTCTAACCCTCCTTCATCACTCGGGGCTCCCTACTGTCCCCCCACCGCCCAGTGTGTTCTCACAGGCTCCTCACTGTTCCAGAGACAGGAGCAAACTCCCATGATCTGCAATCCCTGAAAATGAGGCCTTAGTTGCTGTCTGACCCATGCTTTTTGCCCTCCGGTCCTGCTGGCCTTTCTATCCCTAAAGTGGCCTTTATTACCTTCCTGGGACCCTCTTTCTCCCCCTCACCAGAACACCCCCGAATGTTCCTTCTCAGCTCAGCTCAGGCAAGGCCCCCCCCACCCTCTATATTCTATGTCCACACTATACCCAACCACATTGACTCCTGAAATTTCCCAACCCTGTGAGGGTGGCACAGGATTCTCCCCTTGGACATGAGCATAGAGGGGCAGTTACAGGTCTAACTGAGATCCCATGGCAGGCTTCACACTGGGCAGATCCCACTTCCCTGAATGAGCCATGACAGGCCCCACCACAGACGTCTCTTCTGTCTCTATACACACATACAGACTGAACACGTGTAATGGTTTCATTGAGAAGCAAAGGCTCCTGTGGCACTATGGGCTAAGCACTAGCCTGCTAACTGCTAGGTCAGCAGTTTACCAGCTGCTCCTCAGGAGAATTTGAGGCAGCCTTCTGTGAAGATTCACAGCCACAGACACTCCAGGGAACAAACAGTTCTACTCTCTCAGAGAGTCGCTAAGAGTCAGAATTGACTTAATGGGAGTGAGTTTGGGTTATCACGCCACTGGGTTAGGTGTTCTGAAAGGGGTCGCACTTCTTGGTCCCTACATGTGCCCAGCACCCAGTTAGGGGAAGGGCATGGGGTAGTGTTTCTAATGAATGGATGAGGTGACAAAGAGGAGCCTGCCCCAGCACCTCTGCCGGTTCCTCTTCATCCCACCTCACTCCTCAGACCCCTCTGGGCTAGCACTGCCTGCTGGAGCGTCCTGAGAGCCCACTCCTCTTCATCCCACCTCATCCCCCAGACCCCTCTGGGCTAGCACTGCCTGCTGTAGTGTCCTAGGAGCCCTTGAGAGCAGGCTCTGGAGCCCTCTGCCTTTCCACTGTGTTCTGGGGCAGCTCAGCACAGAGCCAAGAGCCCCGGTGACGGTTAGAGTGAATGAACCAATCCACCTCACTACCCCAAAGCGACCCACATGCCCTTACCCCCCACCCCAGCATGATGCTTCAGCCCTTGGGGTTGAGCCTACACAGCCTAGATGCAAAAAAAGGAACTTCACAAATCTGACTGAGTGTCCTGTTTATTGGGGCATAGTCAGGGGGAGGGGGAGTTGCAGGGAGGCCATTTTGCCACCTGCTGCCCCAGTGCCCCCCATCTAACAGTTGCCCCCCTCATAAATAGTACAAAGCTCAGTAGAAAAGGTCATCTCAGCCCTGGAGCCAACATTAGAGTTTCAGCTTAGGGAAGAGGTAGATGGTGCCCTTCCTCCCCAAGACCACACTTGAGGAGGGCAGTTGCAGCGGCAGAGGGGTCCAGAGTCTTTGGTTTGGCTTAGGTTGCAAGCCCAGGGCAGGGCCCCGACCCCTGCCTGACAATCCTTTCCGGGGAGGAAGGCTGCTCCCTGGCCTGTGAAACCCCTTCCTGTGTCTGCAGACCTCCAGGGGGCTGGCTGGGGTGCACCCAGGAATGGGGTGGTTCTCGGTCACAGTGTTGGCTCAGATGTGGCTGTGGCTTTGGTCAGCAGAGAGGTTCCCCTGGGCCAAACATGGGCGGGTGATGGTGAACTGCAACCACTGCCTCCACCAGCGTCAGCAGCACATATGGGTTTGTAGGCAGTGCCATCAGATGGTCCCGTGGTGCCACACCCTCCTCAGAGCCTGTCACTCATCACAGGACCGGCCCTCAAGAAGAGACTGGCACACCTCCCCCGGCAGGGAGGCAGAGCTGCGTTTGTTCATACATGATGCCAGGCCACCTGGGGAACTGCTTCCAGCCAGGGAGGCTGATGAGAGGCTGTGACTATAGGCTGGAGTCAGCCTCACGCTCTGTGACGTCTGCACTGGGTTCCCTACATGTGTAGCATGTTTTTGTCCTGGCATCTGGCAGCAGCCCCTCAGAAACCTGGCAGCCAGTTTCCGTTTTGTTGACTCAGTGGGAGACTCAGGAACTTCAGGCACCCTTCTCCGGTTCTTCCAACCCCCAGATGACAAAAAGGCTGGTGCTAACCTGGTCTTCAAGGCCCTTCAGACCTTCCACGTTGGTCTGACGGAGTGTGCAATACAACCTCTCCCATCCCTAACTGCCCCACTGCCAATCTTAAGGCTCCTCTGGCCCAACTGGCACCATTTAATAAATAGCTGTGGCGGTGGACAGGTGTGTCAGCTCTGGGTCAGCCCCTGCAGGAGGTGGATCATGTTGTCCAGGCCCCAGAGGTAGCCATCCTCACAGTTGCCCTCAGCCCAGGGCAGCCGGTGACTGAGTGTCTGGTGGTCAGGCAGGGCCATTGTCTTGCCAAAGTCAATCATCCACACATTGGCCAGGCTGGTGTGGTCGTGCACAAAGAGGAGGGAGCTGCCCACCACCTGCAGGGAGAGAGGTGAGGAGGTCAAGTTCTTTTCCCAGCAACACATCAGGGGGACCAAGAGCACAAATCCCAGCTCTGTCACTCACTGGCTATGTGCCCTTGGGTAAGCGGTCCACCCTCTCTGTGGCAGCGTCTTCGTCACCTGACCTCAAAGCTCTCTGTGCATATTATATGTATGACTTAGTGCTATAAAGCACCGTAAACAGTGCCAGGCCCAAGCAAATGTTACCCATTCTGAAGCTGGGCTATGAACTCAAATGTCTATTGATGTTGGTGTGTGCTGTCAAATCGGTTCCGACTCTTAGCGACTCTGCAGAGGGCTTCTGAGAACAGCTGGTGGGCATGAAGCGCCGACCTTACAGTCAACAGTCCAGTGCTTATCCTAAGCTTTACACAAATGTCTATAGGACCCTGAATAAACCAAGTGAGTCCAGTGGGGATGAAGGATGCCCGTGGGAAGGGAGTGCCCAGAGGGCGCTGCTGGTGACCTTGGACAAGTTTTCTCATCTGGAGAGAGGAGACAGTGGTGAGAGCACTGACCTCCTGAGTAGCAGTGAGCCACATGCACATCGGGTGCCTTGGTGCCCTCCATAGTCGCCGTTCTGGTAGCAATTCCATCCCCTCATCTAACTTGGTTTGCAAGCCCCTCCCTTGGTTTTAAATGCCAGTATCCCAGACATCGTGGATTCCTGGGCAGGGGGGCAGGCCACGAGGCAGGTTGTCACCATATCTCCTATCTGTCAAGGGACACTGAAGGTCCCCATTTTGATGGGAAGTATCTCTCAGGTTCTAAATGCTGGGTGACTTATTTCTGAAAATATAAAGTCACCAGGCAGACAAAGTCAAACATGAGGACAGATCAGATGGGGACCCCAGACCTCCTCTTCATTTCTGTGCTGTGTAAAGTCCAAAGGTAGCAACAGGTATCACATAATAATACCAGCCAGTACCTACCAACGGTGCACTACAGGCTTTCACTACCTTAACTCCTTTAACTCTTACAGTGACCATGAGGCAGATACCACTTCCCCCATTCTACAGATGAGGAGACTGAGACCACTTTTGAACCCAGGTCAGCCTGACTTCTAGACCAATGTTCTTTCAGAAAGGCAGTGGTATTGGGGTGCAGAGGGGAGAGGGCAATGAGGCAGAGATGAAGCCTTCAGCCAGCCCCAGGGAGACGAAGAATTCTCCAACAAGGAAGACAGAGAAAAAAATGACCAGTAAGTCAGAATAGGAGTTAGACATGCTCCTGGACTCCCAGCATCACTCGATAGTCATCTCACCTCCCGAAGCCGAGTCAGCATGAAAATGCTACTGTGCCGCCTCCCTTGTTAGGGAGGAGGAAGCTGAGACCACGGGTCAGCCAGCCACGGAGAGGCAGAGCTGGCCACACTAACTGCTCCACTTCTAGGAAGACCCCTCTGCTGCCAACCCTAAAATCAAACCCCAAAGCCTCGGGCCTCCTTTTTTTACCCTTGACCTGTGACTCTGTCAATGGGTTCCCCGCAGTGCCACTTGGACCCCAATAAGCCCACCACCCCCAACAGCTCCCATGGTGGCCGGGGTTCACACCTCATGGGTCCTGAAGAAAGGGGAGTTCTCCAGAGCTTCTCGAAGTTCTTCCAGACGTGCCAAGTATTTTCTCTGTGTGTGAGAGGGCCGGGTTCCTGGTTAGCATGGGGACTCTGGGGCCTTCCCCTCTGTGGGATCGCCCAAAGGAATGGACAGGTCCCGGGAAGGATGGGAAATGAGGTGTGGCAGGGGGAAATGGAAAAGGGTGATATGTATCAGGGTGGGACAGATAGATGTTATGTGGGGGCTTCAAAACTTTCATGGGAAAATTCCGTTATCTTTTCATGAACTTTTTGAAGCCCCTTCATACACCACACGGTGATGCACAATTCTTAGCAGCACGAGAGCTTAGGCTTGACCTGCATGGGTGGTGCAAATGCTTACGCACTCGGCTGCTAACCAAAAGGTTGGTGGTCAAGTTCGTCCACAGGTACCTCGGAAGAAAGGCATGGAGATCTACTTGTGAAATACCGGCCACTGCAAACCCCAGGAAGCACAGTTCTACTCTGACACACACGGGGTCGCCAGGAATCAGAGTGGACTCAACAGCCAATGTTTCTTATTGGTATTGCAGCTTTTTAATCCAGCCTCAGCCATTGCTGTAGCCAATAGGAAAGGGCTTCCGAAAGCTCACGGGGGAAGTTCCATTATCTTTTAATTCCACTTTTCCCCCTTCATAGAACATGGCAGAAATAAAGATTCTGAACCTCGGCCTTGCGTTTATGTTCACTCTCTTGAATCCTTGTTTACTAAATGAGCACATGCCCAAGTGAGCCTACTGGGTCAGGAGAGGAATTGGCCAAGTCCTGAGCTGAGGTGACTGAGACCAGACAGCCACAGCCACAGCCAAGCCACCAGCTAATTTAACTGCAAATGTGTGAACAGAGTCAGCCTGTCTCAGCCAACCCGTCCAGAGCCAAGACCCACCACCAACTTGGGAGCAATAATAAATGGTGGTGGTTTTAAGCTGCTGTGTCGAGGGGTGGGTGGTTTGTTACACAGCGAAAGCTAACAGGCAGAAAGAGTATGGGGACCTCTTACCAGGATTCCAAGGTCTCCATCCACAAAGTCCTCCAGCACCTTTGTCACCTGCTCCAACTCCCGTGTCTTCTTGAAGTTGGTGTTGCAGGTCCCATCGGCTTTCTGCAAGGCACAGGGTGAGGGAGTAATGTAAGTTAAGACTTTCCCTTCTCACCCCTAACCTGAGCAACCTTCCTAGGCCACCCACTCCTCCCTGCCTCTGGCTCGCTTGTTGTCTCGGGGAAATCAGCCCACCCACCCAGCTCAATCCAGCCCTAAGTCGCACTCCTGAGCAATGGGTCCCTTAGAGGCAGTCTGGCTGTGGGAAGGAGATCTGGCTTCGAATTGCTTCCTAGATGGACAACCTGAGCTCAGTGTGAGTTTCCTCCTCTGGACTATGGGAGTTGTGTGAGTATCCACCTCCTACAGCTGGCCTTGAGGATGCACAGCACAAGGCCTGGCACACAGTAAGCACTCAATAAAGGAGAAGAATGTCATTAATGTTTCAGAGAAGCCTCCTAAGTTGTTCTGCCACTCTGGGGACTTGGAGGGAACAGGACAGATCGATCAGATGAAGGAGGAGGCAGGTGTGAACGAAAGAATCACAGGGAAAGAGAAGATGAAGGTGGACAGAGAGGTCTCAGGACGTGAGAGGGGGCTCTCCCTGATTGAGTAGGGTGGAAATCCGGGAGGACTTCCTTGAGGAAGTGACATTTTAAAGGAGACCGGAAAATGACTGGGAGTCAACCAGGGGATGAGCATTACAGGGAGACGCATGTGCAGAAACCCTGAGGCGGGCGAAAGCATAACCATTTGAAGGAAATAAAAATACTTCACTGTGAAGATGAACTAAGTGGAAGATACTGGGAGGCATGCAAGAGTTAATGTAAACAGAGGTAAGCACTGTTAACTGATGGATGGTACACAGAAGGGATTGCAATCATTGTAATGACATGAAGTATATGATTTGTTGAATGTGAAACTGATGATCTGCTCTGTAAACCTTCACTCCAGTCACAATAAGAAGTTTTAAAAAATAAACTTCACTGTGACCTAAAGATAGACAAGGAAGAAGAGAGAGCTGAGAGCTGGGGCCAGACCCTGGAGGGTCCTAGAGGCCTTAGAATTCCTCCTGAGGGCACTAGGGAGCCACAGAAGGCTCTTGAGCAGGAGACCAACATGGATTTGCAACTTAGCTCAGGCACGACTTTGGAAATAGTCACTTTCCTACATTGCTGGCGGGACACAGTGTACAACACTAGGAAGAAGAGTTTGCCCATCTATATAGCCCGATGATCAGTGCTGCTTCTGTGAATCCAGTTTACAGCTAAAACTGCTCACTTGCAAAATATTGCATGTACCAACTCTGCCATTGAGGCCCTGTTTGTAATGGTAAAATATGGAAGCCACCAAGTGTCCATTCATAGGGGACCGTGGTATATCCACGAAGAGAGTTTTGAAGAAAGAGTAAAGAGCTCTCTATGGAAAGATACAGAGAACTCTCCAGGATATTACTGGGAAAAAAGTCAACTATCCATCAGTATATGTACTCTGCCACCTCTGGTGTAAGAAAGTGAGGGGAAATTCAGGATCTGCGACTGCATTTACTTGTACATGGCGGCTTCTAAACGTTCATGGAAAAATGGAGTGAAAAGACAATGGACTTTTCCCATGAACTTTGAAGTCCTATTTGCAGAAAGAAATACCAAAAACAAGTTAATTATAAGTATCAAAAATGAGTAAGAATGAGTAGACAATGGGTTGTGGGGATGAATGTGAAGAACAGTAGGATTGGGAGAGAGATTTTGTGCATGGATATTTTCAATAACCTCATATGCATGCGAAAGCTGGACAGTGAATAAGGAAGACCGTAGAAGAATTGATGTCTTTGAGTTATGGTGTTGGAGGAGAATATTGAAAGTGCCATGGACTGCCAAAAGAACCAATAGATCCATTTTGGAAGAAGTACAGCCAGAGTGCTCCTTGGAGGCCAGGATGGCCAGACTTTGTCTCTCATACTTCGGACATATTGTCAGGAGGGACCAGTCGCTGGAGCAGGACATCATGTTTGGTAAGGTGGAGGGTCAGAGAAAAAGAGGAAGACCCCCAGCGAGACGGATTAGCCAAGTGGCAGCATCGATGGACTCAAGCGTGGCAACAGTGGTTAGGTTGGCCCAAGATCGGGCAAGTGTTTCATTCTGCTGTGCATAGGATCACTATGGGTTGGTACCAACTTGATGGCACCTAACAACAACAACTTTTTTTATATTATTTTGGCGTTTGGTTGGCTGTGTGATGCTCTAGGCCTTTCTTGAGAGATACCTCTAGGTGACTTATGAACACCAACCTTTGGTGGTGGTGGTGGTTGTTAAGTGCCATAGAGTTGGTTCCAATTCATAGCAACTCTGAATAAGGTTTCCAAGGAGCAGCTGGTGAACTTGAACCATCGACCTTGCAGTTGAAACCAACCTTGCAGTCCAGTGCAATAACCCACAGCACCACACCAGGAGCTGCTTTGTGCATAACTGTCGGCATCACACAGGCGCTCATGAGAATACCAGTTCAAAATGTAATTGACTATGTAAAACTAATGCTCTCCCATGTAAACTATCAGATAATTCACAATAAAACATTAAAAAAAAAAAAAACCCTATTTAAAAAAAAAATGTAATTGACTAAAAGGCATGAAAAAAAGAATCTTCCTCCGTAAAGATCCCCTCCCTCAGCTGCTGTGCTGGACGATGGGTCAGAGGTGGTGAGACAGCAGTGTAAGGACAGCCAGGGCAGGAGCCTCAGCAGACGAAGACAAAAAGCAGAGAAGAGGGAGTCAGAGACGCTCAGGTTGATGGATAAACAAACCTGGTCTCTGAGGACATGGAGGAAGGGAGAAGTGGGACCTTGTCTTTCCACCTTGTGCAATCTCCCACCTTTTCCAGATCTCACATCTCTCCAGGCCGCCCTGACACCCATGTTATGCTGGAGAAGCTCTGTCTCCGTTCTAGCTCCAAGCCCTCTAGCAAAAGGCTCTCACCTTGATGCCTTCGATCCGGAAGCCCAGAGTGGAAGTGGAACTCATGGTTTCTCTCCACTGCATGTAGCGGGGTTTGGTCACAGCACCCTGGGCGTGCTCCTCAGCAGTGGGGGCCCCGGGGTCCACAGCCACCATCTTCTCATACATGTCCTTCCGGGGCCGGGGCCGTTCTCGTGCCTTCACCAACTCCTCCTCCAGGTAGGTTCTGGGGGCACAGAGGATGTGACGAGTGAAATCATGAAGAACAAAGAAGACTCCAAGACATATTGTAAAGCTACAGTGTAATATTGGTACCCATCCACACATTGCCATGGAGTGAGTTCTGACTCACAGTGACCCTGTGTAGGGTTTCAAAATAGGCCAATACATCAGTAGGACAGAACAGAATCCACAAACAGACACATGTACAATGATCCAATTTATGTTAAGAAACACACTGCTATTTAGTGGGGTAAAGGAAGCTATGTCATTAACTGGTTCTGAGTCAACTGGATTATCCATATGGAAATAAAATGAACCTTGACCTCTATCTCACACCATACACAAAAAATTCATTCTGGATGAACTGCAGAACCCAATGTGAACATTAACAGAACTTCTAGAAGAAAACAGTGTATTTGTGATCTTAGAGTAGGCGAAGACAAAAAAGACTACTCATAAATTAAAAGAAAGAAATCAAACTGCGCTAAATTAAAAACACTTTTTTAAAAAAAGGTAACTTGTTTAGCAAAGGACACTGTTAAGAGTGTGAAATTGTAGAGCAGAGGGAAAGTATATAGCTAAGGGGGATTTAAAAGTTCTTGGGAAAAAAATTATCTTTTAATCCCATTTTTCCACAAACTCTTTGAAGCCCCATCATATATATACCCAACAAAGGACCTGTATCCAGAATATACAAGGGAGTGCAAATCAAAAAGACAGTTCAATAAAAAAATGGGCAAAAGACTCAAGAAAGAATTTCCAAAGAGACAATTAACATACGAAAAGGATGAAATAAAACGTAAACCACAATTAGATATTACTTTGCTCCGGAGTTCTGGTGTGGCGCTGTGGGTGAATGCGCCAGACTGCAAAGCCATTTGAACTGCAAGGTTGGGGGTTCAAGCTCACCAGCTGCTCCTCGGAAACCCTATACAGGGTCGCCGTGAGTCGGAACCGACTCGATGGGACTTAACAGCAACAACAACATGCTCTGGTAGTGATTATGAGTTGGGCTGCTAATCTCATGGTCAGCAGTTCAAAACTACCAGCGGTTCCACAGGAAAAAGATGAGGCTTTCTGCTCCCGTAAAGATTTACAACCTGAAAAATCCTATACAGGGTCACTATTTGTTGGAACCAACTCCACAGCACACCACCACCATACACCCATTAGAATGGTTAACTTTTTAAAAACAGATAATACTAAGTGTAGGCAAGAATATGGAACAATTGGAACTTGTATACTCTTGCTGGTGGAAATGTATGTTGGCACTTTCTTAAAGACTGCCCACCCTGGTCCCTCCACTCCTGCCCCCAGCAAAACCCCTACCCCCACCTGATGCCCATCTTGCAGTCCATGATGGAGGGGCCCTCGAAGTCTGCCAGGAGATCTTCCATTTGGTTGAAAGTCTGACCGTCCTGCTCCACGATACCATAGTAGGCCGGCACGAAAGGCCGCAGAGGGTCACACATCAGCTGTTCCAAGCTGCGCTGCTCACACTGACAGAAACGTTTTAGAATCCGACCATCCTCTCCTGCCTGGAAGTTTCCTATGGGAGGGTCAGAAACTGGGTCAGAAAGAGAATCCTTCTGTCTCCCTATATACATTAGGCCTTGGCCCCCATCATCTTTCCTGCCCCTTCTATGATGCTGTCTCTAGCACCTCTTAAGATCGTGGCCAAGGCCAGGGAGGGAAGGACCTATTTCTTCTGTCCGTTGTTTAAAACAAGTTCTGTTCACAGCAGGTTGTGTCCCTATTTGATCTGTAATTTTGGATTGTGCGCTCATGGTCATCGATGGGAATTTTGTAAGATCTGAATACAGTGAGAGCTTGACTCTTTAGAGCAGGTTTGCAATAGCCTCTGCTTGGAGTTCCCTGTGTTAACAACTGGGGTCTATTTGAATTAATTTCTAAATTGGAGGTTTCCTTGACCAACTCTACAAATAGTGCGGATTCAAATTCCAAATTCTTATTGTGGCATATTGTATTTTCAGATCATAGTTTCCAAAGATGGCCACCATGCCTTTCTAGAATTTTCTAGATGTCCTCCATGCCTTTCTAGATTTTTGCCATCCCTCATCAAGAAGTAAGGAGCTCTGGTAGCGTAGTGGTTACAAATCGGGCTGTGAACCTCAGAGTCATCAGTTCGAAACTACCAGCTGCCCCATGGGAGAAAGATGAAGCTTTCTGCTCCTGTAAAGATGTACAGCCTTGGAAACCCTAATGCAGGGTCGCTATGAGTCGGAACCGACTCCACGTCACATAACAACAACATCAAGAAGTGGAATCTATTTCCTGCCAACCTGAACCTGGAAGACTATAGCCAAAGTGAGTTTGTGAGACTTCAGAGTCTAGGTGATAAAAGGAGATGTTCCTCCTGCCTTATGGGCAGAGACACTTACCTGAGCTGTCAGGTAGGAAACGGACTATTCTATAGTCCCTATACTGTGAGGAAGCCAAAGCAGCTACGTGGAGAAGCTACAAGTAAGCTCTCCAGCTAGAAGCCTCAGCTGAGGCCCAATCAACAGCCATGATCAGGCCTGCAAATTAATGAACCTCTAAAAAGGAGCTCTGGTAGCGTTGTGGTTACGAATTGGGCTGTGAACCTTAAGGTCAGCGGTTTGAAACTACCAGCTGTTCCGCGGGAGAAAGATGAGGCTTTCTACTCCTGTAAAGATTTACACCCTAGGAAACCCTGTACAGGGTCGCTATGGGTCGGAACCGACTCGATGGCACTTAACAACAACAACAAAAATTGCCAGCTCCTAGCCTTCTTTTTTTTTTTTCAAACTTTTGATTGTGAATTGGGTAAAGGTTTACAGAACAAATCAGTTTTCCATTCAAAAATTCTTACACATCGTGTTTCCTGTCACTTGATTGCAATGTAACATCACTTCTCCTATTTCCCCCCTTTCTTTCCTATTTCCATTTCTTCTTTCCTACCTTTGAACTTTGTCCTTGGGTAAATGCTGCCCTTTGATCTCGAATGGTTGGTTATTCTAAAGGGTTCCTGCTTCCCTTCTAAACCTGTCTATTGTTTGGCTGAAAATGAAGGGTGAGTTCAGTTCCAGACCTGAAGAGTAAGGGCCATAATCGAGGGGTGAGGGAGAGTGTGTGTGTGTTTCGGGGGTCTCCAGCTCCCAGCCGTCAAGCTGTCTTCCCAATTTTCACAATGCAGAAACAAGCTCCCCCTACTGGGCTCTGTTTCAGTTCCTGACGTGAAAACCCATGAGGATACAATAGTGTTTCCTCCTACTAAATGGGCTTTTTTAACCACTAGTAAGTTTTGGTGTGGCGCTGTGGGCTAATGCGCTAGACTGCAAAGTCATTTGAATGGCAAGGTTGGTGGTTCAAGCCCACCACCTGCTTCTTGGAAACTCTATACAGGGTCACTGAGTTGGAACCAACTCAATGGCACTTAACAACAACAAGGTTTGAGGGGTTTTTGTTGTTGTTTAACAGAGAGACAAAGGCAACACAGATAGAGTTATTACTACACATACAGACAGCAGGCTGTTTACACAGTCTCAGTGGGCACCTTGACCTTTCCAACTCAGATCTAAGGATGAACCAGACAACTTCCCCGATTGTTTTCCTTTCCTGAAGGGCACAGTTTCTTTAGTTCAACCCATTGCTTGTTTTTGTAAATATTGTTTTCCTTTCCTGAAGGGCACAGTTTCTTTAGTTCAACCCATTGCTTGTTTTTGTAAATAAAGTTTTATTGGAACACAGACATGCTCACGTACTTGCCTATTTCTAACTGCAAGATTGGTGGTTCAAGCTTACCAGCTGCTCCTCGGAAACCCAACACAGGGTCACTATGCATAGGAACCGACCTAACGGTATTCAACAACAACATGGCTACTTTTATGCTGCAATACCAGTCAATGTGCAACAGAGATGTATGCTGATTTATTTATTTTACAAGACGCTTCACAAAGTTTGTGAAAAAATTCCATTCTCTTTTAAGCCCAATTTTTTGACAAATGCGTTGATACCCCCTCATTTATATACTCTTACACAAAACAAGTTTGCTGACCCCTGGTCTGGTCTATCTTTTCACTGAACCTTAGCTTTCCAACCCCCCAATACATATTGTCTCTAGTCCTTGGTACATCCTGCCCATAGAAGTATGCAAGGCAGGCTTCAAAAAGTTCATGAAAAAGTTCCATTTTCTTTTCATTCCACTTCTCCCACAAGCTCCTTGAAGCCCCCTTGAATGATTTTCCAGTGTTACTGATGAGGAAGCCAAGATCCAGAAGAGAGAAAGTTACTTGCCAACCCAGGGCAAATATTCCGTCCACTTCCCCCCTCGAAACTAAGGATGAGTCATATGACTTGCTTTGGCCAATGAGATATTAGCATCTCATTGACCAGGACCTGAGTGGTGGGATTGCCCTTTTGTATTTCTGCCCCTGCTTGAATGGGCCACTGATCCATCTAGGATGAGAGACCCACTACTCTGCCTGAAGCCAAGTCCAGCCTGGGGCAACTGACCCCAGGCAACTCACAGATGTCTGAGCCAGAATCAATGACTGGTACTTTAAGGCACTGTGGGGGCGGGGACGAGGTGGTTTGCTACGCAGCACTATTGTGGCGCCCACACGGGATGGAGGCAGTGGGTCAAGCCCTGCTTGTCAACACTAGACAGCACCCCCACAGAAGTTCTGATATCAGCTTCCCACTCTGCTTTCCAGTGTTCTTCCGTTTTTTTGACCCCTATGGGTGACCTTCCTTTCTTAGCTATGCATTTAAAAAAAAAAAAAGATTTCAGTTAGCATTTCTACTTTTGTCATTAAATCTTCTAAAAGGTCATCAGTCATTTCCTTAAGTAATAACATCTGAGTTCTCCTTTAGAAATCAGCTCCTGGGATAGATAGTGAGTCAGTGGGTGGGGTTTGGAGTCAGATCTGGGTCCAAATCCCAAGCCTGCCACTCACGGGCTGTATGACTCAATACAAGTAATTCCACTTCTCTGAGCCTCAATTTTCTTCATCTGGAAAATGGGACTCAGAGTCAATTCTACCTCAGGGGGTCTGGACAAGAGGACAACAGCACTAAGCAAAGCTGTGCTGATCTGAGCACTTTGTATCTACCAGGTTATAGATTCTAACCCAACTGCTATTATCCCCATTGTACAGCGAAGAATACCAAGGTACAGAGGGGTCAAGTTACTCGCTCTCAGTCACACAGCCAGGAAGTAGAAAAGGAGGGATTGGAACCCAGGTCCTATGTCTAATGTCTCCCTTATGGGTCCCTACGCTATACAACAATGCTTCGTCGTGGAATAACAGGAGCTTTATTAGAAATGCTGAGTGACCAGAAGTCCTGAGACAGAACAAACGCCTGGTTTGTATCATTCTTCCTGTTTTCTTGTCAGATTCCTTTTAAAAAGAAGGTTTGAGCTGCCTGGGAGATATTGCTCAACAGCAAGAGAACACAGTGTTTAGGAGCCAGCTCTGGAGTCAGGCTGCCCCTCGTCAGCCCTAGGCCCTCAGACAAATCCCTTCAATCTTTGAGTCTCCATGTCTTCATCTGGAAAATGGAAAATTCTATCTCCCTTCTGGAGTTACTGTGAGGACCGAACTCTATCTGTGTGTATTCTTTCTTACCTTGTATCAGGCACCAAAATCCAAAACCCAAACTCATCAAGTCTATTCTGACTCAGAACGACCCTGGAGAGGGTTTCCTAGACTGTCAATATTTATGGGAGCAGGAAACCTCATCTTTCTCTCTGTCTGCTGGTGGGTTTGAAGTGCTGACCTTGAGGTTGGCTAACAACCCAATGTGTAACACAGTACCACCAAAGCTCCTTGGGGGGAAGTTAGATACCATTTACTGGGAACCTACGAGGTTGGTAGTTCAAAGCCACCAGCCACTCCTTGGATACCCTGTACAGGGTCACTTTGAGTTAGAACCAACTCAATGGCACTTAACAACAACGAGTCAAGCCAGCTTCATGAGACTATGGCAGAAACTTCTGTCAGGCTGCCTAAGAGGAGAAACGGAGCTATTTATTGGAGTCCTGGTATGGTGCTGTGGGATAATGCACTGGACAGCAAGGTCAGTGGTTCAAACTCACTAACTGTTCTTTGGAAACCCTATACAGGTTCACTATAAGTCGAAGCCAGCTGGACAGTATTTAACAACATAGTTCTGGCCACTATGCTAAGCTGTGGGTAAAAGAGAAATGATGGGCTTACATGATCAAGCATTTATATATGCTGAAGGAGTTCTGGTAGCGTAGTGGTTATGAGTCAGGCTGCTAACTTCAAGGTCAGCAGTTTGAAACTACCGGCCATTCTGTGAGAGAAAGATGAGGCTTTCTGCTCCCGCAAAGATTTACAGCCTCAGAAACCCTGTACAGGGTCACTATGAGTTGGAACCAACTCCACGGCACATAACAACAACAACATAATGGTTTTCCCTTAGGACCCAGCACAGTGTGTCTGGCACAGACAATGCCTAGCACATAGTAGGTACTCAACCAAC
>NW_006408686.1:4540076-4620135 GCF_000296735.1 Chrysochloris asiatica
TTCTACTCCCATAAAGATTTACACCCTCAGAAACCCTGTACAGGGTCGCTATGGGTCGGAACCGACTCGATGGCACTTAACAACAACAACAACATAGTCATAATAAAAGATATCAAACTAAAAGAAAAAAAACGAATTCCAACTCACAGCAACCTTATAGGACACAGTCGTCTGTACATCTTTGCCAAAGCAAAGTGCCTCATCTTTCTCCCAAAGAGCAGCTGGTGAGTTTGAACTATCAACCTTTTGGTTAGTAGCCCAACATGTACCACCAGGCACCCAAAGTAAAAAAGAAAGCCCACTGCTACCAAATCCATTCTGATTCATGTGACCCTATAGGAGAGAGTAGAATTGCCCCATAGATTTCTGAGACTGTAAATCTTTACGGAAGCAGCCGCTCCATCTTTTTCCGGAGGAGCAGCTGCTGGGTTTGAACTACCGGCTTTGTGGTTAGCAGCCCAACACTTAACTCACAGTGTCACCATGGATCCTTAATAAAAGGCACAGGGGTGCAGTATTTGAAAGCGTGGGTTCTGGAGCTAGATGGCTTGGGTTTGACTAAGCTCAGTGTCTTCCAAGGTATGTGACCCTGGACTATCAGTTTTACCACAATGTGCCTCATTTTCCTCATCTATAAAATGGGAATAATAATAGCTGGTATCTCCTCATAGGGCTCAAGTGAGGATTAAATGAGTTAAAAGAGTTGAGCATTGAACTGGGCATTAGTACATGTGAGCTACTTCCTTACTTACTATTAGAAGCAGTGCTATTTACCTACTTCTAGCTTGGGCTAATGCGTCAGACTGCAAAGTCATTTGAACTTCAAGGTCAGTGGTTCAAGCTCACCAGCTGCTCCTTGGAAACCCTATACAGGGTCGCTATGAGTTGGAACCGACTCCACGGCACATAACAATAACAAGGTTGGTGTCAAACCCACTAGCTGCTCCTCGGAAACCCTTTACAGGGTCACTATGACCCAACAACACACAACAACAACTATGTGCTAAGGCACCCTGGTGACACTGTGGGGTAAATACTGGGCTGTTAATTGCAAAGTTGGAGGTTCAAGATAAGGGTGTCTTCTCCCGTCAAGATTTAGTCTCGGAAACCTTATATAGGGTTGCTATGCTTCAGAACTGATGGCTGTGGGTTGGAGTTTTGGGGGTTACTATGCTGGGCACAAGGAAGGGACAGTGAATGACAACTTCGCTTATGAGCAAACTATGTCTCAGTCCTGATACATATTTTGATTGGAATTCTTCCGTCAACCCCTAAAAGGAAGAACGGTTATCCCCATATACATATGGGGAAACAGAGGCCCGGCAAGGGAAACGAATTTGTCCAAGACCATCCATGAATAAAAAGCAGGAGGATTGTACTCCAGGTCCACATGCCCCCAAATTGGGCCCTTTCCCCACTATATCAGGAAACTCGAGACCAGGCCTAAGTGCTTCCTAAAACAACCAAAAGATGGGGGTGATCACCAAGTGCATTTTACAGATGGAGTAACTAAAGCACAGAGAGGGAGCGGCCCTTTCCCCAGCCCCAGGCATCTCTGACCACCGCCCCCAGCTCTCACCAGCATGTCCGGACAACTGGACCCAAGGGTAGTGTTTGCGGAAGGAGACCACGAAGGGAGAATACCTCAGAACTGTCTTCAGCTTCTTCCATGGTCTGTTCTGTGTGGGACAGAACAGGGCAGGGTCAGGGACAAGGCCAGGGAGGGGTGGGAGTAGGGGAGGCTGTAACTGAGGGAGACCTGGGATCTTTCTAGAGGTGGGGGGCTTCTTGGTACTGCTGTTCCCATGCTTGTCAGATCCCACCTAGCGCAACACTTACAGGATCCCCCCTAAGGACATGGTAAAAGAAGGGGAGGGGTTTGTGTCTCTGTCGGTATCACTTTCTTTCTACCTGTGTCTCTCTCTTTCTCTGTCCTCACTGGTTCACACAGGCCTTACGAGCCATGGTGTGAGTATGAATAGGCTAAGCTTTGCTGTGGTAACAAATAACCTCCTACTCTCACCAGGGGAATGCAGTGACTCTGTAGGATAAGCATTGGGCTGCGAACCACAAGATTGACAGTTTGAGCCTACCAGCCACAACAAGAAAGATGAGACTTACTGCTCCCACAAAGACTTGGACCCTTGGGAAACCCGTACCCAGGGTTGCTCTGAAGCAAAATCGCCTTGACAGTATTTAACAATGACAATGATCTCACCCTAACTCCCTTCTCCTGACACACACATAGAGACAGAAAACTTAGACGCCCTATCTCTGCCCATAAGCCAGGGCAGATCTTCCAGGGAAAAAGAGGTAGAAGTGGATGGTTGGAGGTAGACCCACCGAGAGAAAGAGAAAGATGGGTGACAGATTAGTGACAGAGAGACAGGGACAAAGAGACTCTCTAGGGGCTCCCCTGTCCTCCTCAACTTGGGTGACTGACTTGCTTTGCCCAATGAACTGTGACCAGATGGGTCTTTTCGGCAAAATCCTTAAGAACCAGTGTGTGACTCGTTCTTTCCTGGGTTAGAGCCTCCCTCAGCCAGGCACCAACTAAAGATTCACAGAGTCCCTCACCCCCATGGAGCTGTGGAAATAAAAACAACTCTTTGTTGTTCCAAGTCACTGAGAACCTGATTACCAGGTAGACACGTAGTCAGGAGAGACAGACAGAGAGCCATAAGCATAGACTGTCAGGACAGGAAGGAAAGAAGGATGAGCACTTGACCCAGGCATCGGGTTGCACAGTGCTGACTCACCAAGAGCTTTTGTTGGGACAAGATTACATTTTGATCACACACACACACACACGCACACCATCATACACAATCAGGCACACTCGCTCACACACTCATACAGACAACTACATACTCACGTTCACTCAGCATATACACTCAGCCACGCACACTTGCTCAGTTATATACAAATCTCATACATTCATACAACCACACACACTCAACTCTCACACACATCCACTCACATAATCATACACACTCGCTCACACTCATATACATATGCCCACACACACAACCACACTCACCCAATCGTAAACACACTCATACACACTCTCATGCTCACACACACTCAGACATGCTCTCTGCCCTAAGAACATAGCAGGCACTTTGGGGCAGGGAGCTCTCCTCCCAGGAGCCCTGGTGGCACAATGGCTAAGCGCTCAGCTTCTAACTAAAAGGTCGGCAGTTTGAACCCACCCGCTGCTCCACAGGAGTCTGGTTCTGGAAAGACTGGGAGTCCTGGTGTGGTGCTGTGGGTTAATGTGGCAGACTGCAAAGCCCTTTGAACTGCAAGGTTGGCGACTCAAACCTAGACAGGGTCACTATGGTTGGAACCGACTCAAGGGCACTTTACAACAACAACAACAAACTCTGCAGGGGACAGCTCTACCTTGACCTATGTTGTTGTTAAGTGCCATCGAGTTGGTTCCGACCCATAGCGACCCTGTATAGGGTTTCTGAGGAGCAGTTGATGAGCTTGAACCTCCGACCTTGCAGTTCAAAAGGCTTTGCAGTCTGGCGCATTAACTCCCAGCGCCATATCCTGACCTATAGGATGGCTACATAGCAGATTGGAGGGCAAGGGCGCTGGGTGTTCTCCAGAGAAGGAAGTTGTGTGACTCTTCCCTCTCTCCCACTCCCTCAGAGCCAGCTGCCTGAAGAATTCCGGAAGGGCTAGTCCCTCCCTCCCCTGAGGAGGAGGTGATTAATAAAGGTTCCTGTGTAATAAACACCTGGAACATTCCAAGCACAATGACAAAGACTTAGTGTGCCATAACCTACTTAACCTTAAAAACAATCCCAGGAGGCTTGTTGTCTCTGGGTTACAAAAGAGGAAGTAGAGGACCAGAGGGGTGAAGTCACTTGCCGAACATCACACAGCAAGCCCAGAGCTGGGATTCCAGCTCTGCTGTGACCTCACCCTCTTGGCGTTACCCCTCTACTATACCCTCATGAGGGCAGGGACTGGCTGGTTAGAGTCATGACTGTCCCCAGCACATGGCCTAGCACACAACAAGGACTCATAACACAACACGCTACTTGAAGAATGTTAGTTGAGGCTTTTTTTTTTTTTTTTTATCAAATCTTTTTCTTCAAATCTAATGATTAATCTAGGAGTCCCTGAGGCTGTGAATGGTTAACCGCTCAACTACTCAACAAAAGGTTGGTGGTCAACCCAGTCAGAGCCCACCCATAGAAGACAGGCCTAAAGATCTGCTTCCAAAACATCCCTGCCTGGAAATCTCTAAGGAGCATTTAGTTCTACTCTGTACATATGGGGTCATCTTGAGTCGGACTCAACTGGAGGGCAACTAACTAACAACAACAAATGCTTTCGCAGATGGTTTCATGATGGTCTTAGTTCATAAGCCACCCCTTCCAGGAAGCCCTCTTGGATTCCTCAGGTGCTCCACTGATGTGTCTGTTTGCCCCCACTGGCTTGGGAGACCCAGGAAGGCAGGATCAGGGAGCGGTCTGTGTCCCCAGCAAAGGCAATACTGGGACGGACACATAGTAGGTGCTCAAGGACCATGGTCTGATTAAGAGTCCAGGATGGATTTGAAAAGGAAGGGAAGAAGAAAGGAGGAAAAGAAGAAAGAGGAAAGGAAGTGAGGTCTTGAAGGCTGAACAGGATTTTAAAATGAAGCAAGAGGGAAAAGGAAGGAAGTAAGGGTATTCTGGGCAGTGGGACCAGCTTAAGCAATATGAAGGCAGATGTCACAGGGTGTTGTAGGAACAGTGTGTACTTAGGTTGGTGACAGCAGAGGGTTTCAGGAGGAAACAGGAGAAGCCTGAAGACAAGAAGCTCTGAACACAGGACTGAGGTTCTGACCGCTTTCACGAAGACCCTGGGGAGCTATGGAAGGAGATATGTCTCATCAGAGCTGGGCCAGGGCGGCAGATCCTGGAAGGATGAGGAAACACTGAAGACAGGGAGGTCTGAGAAGAGAGCAAGTTAGGGACTGAGCAACACTGCAGGGGTTAAAATGACTGGATTTTAAACTCAGCCAGAACTGAATAAGAATCCTGACTCTGATGGGATCTGGCCAACCCTAAGCAAGTAGCCTCACTTCTCTCTGACTGGATTCCATCTGGGAAATGGAGATAAAAGGAATCCCAAGCTTCTAGTGCTGTTCTGAGGATTCAAAGAGTAAATACAAGTAAATGACTTAGGATAGAGCCTGGCGTCCATACGTGCACAGTAAAGGTTGGCTACTGTGTGGTGCCGTAGGATAAGCACTTGACCACAAGGTTGGTTTGAACTGCAAGGTCGGCAGTTCAAACTCACCAGCCGCTCCTCGGAAACCCTATATAGTATTGCTATGGGTTGGAACCAACTCGACAGCACTTAACAACAACAACAACAACATGGTCATTAGGTGTGGTGCTGTAGGAGATGCACAGGACAACAATATCGGTTTGAACTGCAATGGTCGGTGGTTCAAATCCTTGGAAACCCTATACAGGGTAACTATGAATTAGAACTGACTTGATGGCACTAAACAACAAAAATAACAAATGATCATTAGTGGAGTCCTGCTGTGACACTGTAGGATAAGCATTGGACTGCTAACCACAAGGTCGGCAGTTCAAATCCACCAGCGGCTCTGCAAGAGAAAAGGAAGACTTTCTCCTGTAAAGATTTACAGTTTTAGAAAACCTATATAGGATCACTATAGTTGATTTCAGTGGAGTGCTGGTGTGGCGCTGTGGGTTAATGCACCAGCCAGACCGCAAAGCCGTTTGAACTGCAAGGTCGGCGGTTCAAGCTCATCAACTGCTCCTCTTAAACCCTATACAGGGTTGCTATGGGTCAGAATTGACTCGACGGCACTTAACAACATAGTTGAATTCATCTTGCTGGCAGCAGGGGATTTTTTTGCTGTTTATTTTTTGTTGCTTGAGCTCTGGTAGCATAGTGGTTACAAATCAGGCTGCGAACCTTAAGGTCAGCGGTTCGAAACTACCAGCCGCTCCACGGGAGAAAGATGAGGCTTTCTACTCCCATAAAGATTTACACCCTCAGAAACCCTGTACAGGGTCGCTATGGGTCGGAACCGACTCGATGGCACTTAACAACAACAACAACATAGTCATAATAAAAGATATCAAACTAAAAGAAAAAAAACGAATTCCAACTCACAGCAACCTTATAGGACACAGTCGTCTGTACATCTTTGCCAAAGCAAAGTGCCTCATCTTTCTCCCAAAGAGCAGCTGGTGAGTTTGAACTATCAACCTTTTGGTTAGTAGCCCAACATGTACCACCAGGCACCCAAAGTAAAAAAGAAAGCCCACTGCTACCAAATCCATTCTGATTCATGTGACCCTATAGGAGAGAGTAGAATTGCCCCATAGATTTCTGAGACTGTAAATCTTTACGGAAGCAGCCGCTCCATCTTTTTCCGGAGGAGCAGCTGCTGGGTTTGAACTACCGGCTTTGTGGTTAGCAGCCCAACACTTAACTCACAGTGTCACCATGGATCCTTAATAAAAGGCACAGGGGTGCAGTATTTGAAAGCGTGGGTTCTGGAGCTAGATGGCTTGGGTTTGACTAAGCTCAGTGTCTTCCAAGGTATGTGACCCTGGACTATCAGTTTTACCACAATGTGCCTCATTTTCCTCATCTATAAAATGGGAATAATAATAGCTGGTATCTCCTCATAGGGCTCAAGTGAGGATTAAATGAGTTAAAAGAGTTGAGCATTGAACTGGGCATTAGTACATGTGAGCTACTTCCTTACTTACTATTAGAAGCAGTGCTATTTACCTACTTCTAGCTTGGGCTAATGCGTCAGACTGCAAAGTCATTTGAACTTCAAGGTCAGTGGTTCAAGCTCACCAGCTGCTCCTTGGAAACCCTATACAGGGTCGCTATGGGTCGAAATCAACTCCACGGCACTTAACAACAACAAAGCTTGAAATGCCAAAGTGGTGAGTGAGTTGTTGTTAAGCGTTGTAGAGTCTGTTCTAACTCATTGTTGTTGTTAAGTGCTGTCCAGTCAGTTCTGACTCATAGTGACCCTGTATAGCAATACTGAGGAGTGCATGGTGAACTTGAACCGTCAACCTTATGGTTCAAACTGACCTTGTAGTTAAACGCATTAATCCACAGAGCAATCCTATATAGAGTTTCCAAAGTTCTAAGTCTTTATGGGAGCAGAAAACTTCATCTTTCTCCCGAAGAGCGGCTGGTGGCTTCGAACCACGGACCTTATTGTTCATTTTCCAGTACTTATTCTATAGAGCCACTGAGCTTTGGTGATTGAGCATGCATGGAAAAAAGCACAGGCAGAAAGCCCCGGAGGGCCAACTCCTTTAGACAGCACAGGTAAGTGGAGGCGGGTCTGTCTGTCTCTGATGTCCATGGGTACATGTGTGAACGAACATATCCCCAAGGTAGGGAAATGCTGGGGTCAGGGAGCCTAAGGCTGACACTACTGAGGGTCCCAGAGGATGGAAGGACCGGGCTGGCAGGCTGGCAGTTTTTCCCAGACCTATGTGAGGCAAAACCTGCCCAGCCTGCCCTCCTGATTCACGAACCACACCCAAGCTGGGGGCGAGGGTGGGAGCCATAAACAAGCGACTGCTGGGGTCCCTGAGAAGGAAAACCAGCCTGAGTGGGTGTGAGGAACACTGGGAGAACCTCTGGCTAGGTTGGGGTCCAACAGTGCCCTTTAAGATTCTGATGAAAGCTAGGGATTTACTCCCTAGAAAACTGTACAAGTGAGCTCAAACGTGGAGAAATAGACCCCTTAAGGCAGACCCAGTCCCAGGTAGGGACACCTGAGGTGGAAAGCATGCCCTGTCTGTCTCCTTATTATTGATCTTCAGGCTTGTGGGATAGCCTCTCTAGAAGGACTGCTGGAATTTACAAAACCTTGCTGCAAAAATAGGTGTGCATATACATCACCTCACAGTTTCAGGGGTTCTTGAAGTCACCCAACCGCCCCCCATTTTAGAAGCCGAAAGCAGGGAAAAAGGAGAGGAGAAACTTGAGGGGGGTGTCCCTGGAAAGGGTTAGTAAGCAAGGGTGCTAGAGGGGGAAAGTCAGTGGTTGGAGATGAAATTGCTAGTGTGGAGCTGAGAGAAAGGCCATGGAGAATGTGTCAGTTCCAGGCAAGGGGATGTGGCTCAGGGGCAGGTGGGTCCCACTCACCCCAGACCTGTCCACAGGGTCGCAGGCACCTCCACCCCCGGCTACCACGTCATCCTCAGACTCATCGAAAGAGGAGGCAGAGGAGAAGCCACCACTGCCCCCCTCAAATTGGGAGGGGGGTCTCACTGGCTGGGCTTCAGGCTCTGGGGTCTCAGGGGTGATGATGAGGCGGGGCACAGAGCACAGGGGACTACACTCCAGGTGAGAGTACAGGTGAGTCACCAGTTCCCCAGTCTCTGGTTCCTCTATTGGGCCATCTCCATTGGGCTCTTCTGAAATGTCGTCTTTCCCAGGCTGTGTCCAGAAGCCATCAGTATCTTGTGTTGGGGAACCATCAAGGCTAGGCTCTGTGTGTGGCTCTGTCCGGGCACCTTCAGAATCCTGTTGTGTCCTGGAGTCATCAGCGTACATTTCTTTCCAAGAGTCATCAGCTCTTGGGTCTGTTGAGGAACAGTCCCACTCCGACTTAGTTGGGACCTGAGGCCTGTTCTGGTGAATCAAGACACCATCAGTCCAGAGCTTGTCCTCTTCTGGCAGGATCTGAGGCACATCTGTTTCCAGCTTTGTACAGTTCTCATTAGCCCCTTGCTGTGTACAGAGATCGGCCGTCTCTGGGCACCTCTGGAGGTCGGACCTTTGTGGGTCAGTCCAAAAACCATCTCTCAAAGTCTCTGTCCAACCACCGGCCCTCATCAGCTCTGGGCTGTTCCTTTCTGGACCTGTCTGAAGGCAGGACCTATCTGGCTCTATCTTATAGCTGGGGCTCTCAGTCTCAACTCCGAGGCCAGCTGCCTCGAATTCAGCCAGTCCGTCTGTCCTGGATTCTGTCCCAGGACCGTCTGTACCCGACTCAGGCCCGAGACAGGTCTCCGGTTCAGTGTGAATGTCCGACTTCTCGGTCCAGGCCCCGGGCCCGCCCCCCTCCGGCCGCCCCGCCAGGCCCAGATCGCCCGATCCCGGTCGCTGCAGTCTCGGCTGCCGCCGCCGCCCCCCTGGCGCCGCCTCCAATCCCATGCGGGCCGCTTCGGGCAGCGCCCCGGACTTTGCTTCGTTTAGGCTCCCTTGGCACAGGCAGCGCCTCATGTCTAGTCCCTCAATTCGAACTTCGGTCCCGCCCGGCCCCTTTAAGTCCTACGAGGGGTGTGGCTGTGGAGGCCCGACTCTCGGGTTCCGGCCCGCGGAACTCCGGTTCGCCCGGACACACAAGGGTTAACCGATACTCCCCCTTCTAGGGGAAAGCCCGAGGCCCCGCCTCCACAGGACGTGACTTAACATAGGGCGGGGACTACTTGGTTCCGCCCATCTCTGTTGTAGGTGCTCTTCTGTGAGAGTGCCAGACTCCCGATCCAGGCGCACCTGAGCGTACTGGTGTCTCGACCAGACAGAGACTAGAAGGACGTCTGGAAATGGCCAAGCGGAAGACCCTTCCCTAGACCCATGACTAATTTAACCTCCCTAGGAAACCCTATAGGAGTTCTGGTGTGGCGCTGTGGGTTAATGCGCCAGACTGCAAAGCCGTTTGAACTGCAAAGTTGGCAGTTCAAGCTCACCAGCTGCTCCTCGGAAACACTCTACAGGGTCGCTATGAGTCGGAACCAACCACCACACTTCGAATGAGGAGTCCTGGTGTGGCACACTGTAGGATAAACACTGGACTGCTAATAATCGCAAGGCCAGCAGTTCAGACCCACCAGCCACTCCTCGGAAACGCTGTATATGAGTCAGAACTGGCTCATCAGCACTTAATAACAACACTTACTGTGAAGCAGCCTTGGTGGCTAGGCTGATAACCACAAGGTCAACAGTACAAACCCCCCAGGCGGTCCTAGGGAGAAAGATGAGGCTTTCTCAGAAACTCTTAAAGGAGCTGTTCTACTCTGTTCTACATAGGGTCGCTAGAGTGACCAATTCAGCCTCCCTACTACAATCCCTCAGAGTCCTAGTGTGGCGCTGTGGGTTAATGCACCAGACTGCAAAGCCGTTTGAACTGCAAAGTAGGCAGTTCAAGTTCACCAGCTTCTCGGAAACTCTATAATGGGTCGCAACCGACTTTATGGCACTTCACAACAACTACAATTCCTGGTCCAGCTGTGTGCCCATACTTCACGCAGGGATGGAGGACTTTCAAAACTTGGGACTATTATAGTCATTAGTTCCAACCACCACCTCTTGAGCAAGTGATTTCCACTACTCCTCCCCTCCCATTCCCAGGTTCAGTTTACTCACTTGCAAAATGAGAATGCAAGGTGATCTCTTAATTGTTTGGAAAAATGTGTTTTCATTCCCACCAGTCAGGAACATCTGCCGACAGGAAAACAGGCACAGAGAAGTGGAATAATTTGTCTGAACTTCAACACCCACTTCCTGTATGATCTGTCCCTTGGAGACTCAGTTTCCTCATTTGTAAAAGGGGGCTAGCAATGATAACTAACTCACAGGATTAGTTCATTTACAACATTGCAAACAGTTTTAAGGCAACCATTGTGCTTACAATTTTATTCCAAAATCTTGTGAAGTAGGTAGGGGAAGACTTGTGTGCTGAAATTAGCATCAACCTGAATAATGTGGATGAAGTAAAGCTTTTGGGCAGTGGGCACATCTGTTTCAAAAGACTTCTTCTTTAAAGTGTTAAAAAGTAAAGATGTTGCTGAGGACTAAGGTGCACCTGACCCAAGCCATGGTATTGTCAGTTGCATTATATGCATGTGAACATTGGACAATAAGTAAGACCAAAGAAGAATTGATGCATTTGAATGATAGTGTTGGAGAAGAATATTGAATAGACCATAAACTGCTAGAAGAATGAACAAATCTGTCTTGGAAGAAGTACAGCCAGGATGCTTCTTAAAAATGAGGATAGTTACCAATCTGTCTAGGCACGGCTGATGAAAGGAAATGCAGATAGGTCTCTTATGATACAATAGTGAATAATTGTTATCAGGACATTGTGGGGGTTGAAAATGTACAAGTAGACGTTTTGTAGCAAGGAGGGGAGTGATTAACTTTTCAGTCTAGGAGCAGAGGTCCCTGGGACCATCAAGGGAGACGAGCGGAGAGTGGGACCCTACCCAGAGAAGTAGTGATGCCAGAGATGGAGGCAGAGATGATGATGTGGAGAGATGATGGAGCAGCTGGAGACTATAGACCCAGAGAGGGAGAGGGGCTGTGTGCTGATGACTGGGCTGCAGGCTTGTAATGTACACTCTTTGGTTGGTTGATGATGCATGGAGGGGATTGTAACCATGGCAAGGAAACGCAATATATGATAGAATGTAAAACTAATGTTCGCCCATGTAAACTATCACATAATTCACAATAAAACATTTTTTTAAAGTGAGGATAGTTAGACTTCATCTTACATATTTTAGAAATGTTGTCAGGAGGGACCAGTCCCTGGAGAAGACATCATATTTGGAAAAGTAGAGGGTCAGCAAAAAAGAGGAAGACCTTCCATGAGGTGGACTGACACGGTCCAACAATGGGCTCAAACCTACCAGTTGTTGTGAGGCTGGTGCAGGACTGGGCAGTGTTGTGTTCAGTTCGTAGGGAACTGACTCCACAGCACCTAACAACAAGCAGGATTGAGTCTCATCCCCATTACACAAGCAAGGAAAATTGAAAGGCCAAACCAGAGTCCAAGGTGTGGCAAGAACCTAGGCCTGTCTAATCCAAAGTCTGGACTTTGGATCCCTCTTGATGATATAACTTGTTTTTGAGGCTGTGAAGTGTTGGAGAGAGAGCCAGAAGTAAGCGTATTGTCTGTAAATCATATCACATCCCTTCTTTGCCAGAACTCTTCCTGCACCCGCCACGGCTCCCATCCCATTCAGGGTAAAAGGCACACTGTAGCCCACTCTACCATGTATGGTTTGGATCCATCAACCTGCATGACTTCATCTCATCTCCTTCCTCTCCTCCCCTAACTCACTGACTTTTGTGGGAGGGTATGGCAGGGGTTGGGGTAGGGAATGAGGTTTGGAATTATAGCTAGGTCTTGGTTAGACCTAGGACTTCATTTATTGTTAGTGTTAGGAGTAAGGGTTGGGTTAGGGTTGGTCAGGTTTATTTTGATTTTATTTGTTTCTGAAATCTATTTGATTTCTTCGTCATTTGGAAGTTCTGTAATTACATTATTCCCTCTTTTTATTTTATATGTTTTTGTTGTTGCAACATTATCTCTGATTCTCTTTTTAGTCTTAACTGTTTTACTTTGCACACCACTCCTCCGAAACTCTATACAGGGTCGCTATGAGTTGGAACCAACTTGATAGCACTTATCAGCAACATATCTGGGTTTGAGTCCTAGTATGTATGGCACTGTTGGCAACTCGATCTCAAGGTTGGTTTGAATGTAAGGTTCAAATTCACCAGCTACTCCTGGGAAACCCCTACACAGGGTGGCTATGAGTCAGAACCAGCTCATAAATGTTAGCATTTAACAACAACATACCTGGGTTAGGAGTCCTGGGTTAGCGCTTTAGGATAAGCACTGGGCTGCTAGCCTCAAGGTCAGCAGTTCAAGCCCATCAGCTACTCGTTGGAAACCCTATACAGTGTCACTATGAGTGGGAACCAACTTGACGGCACTTAACAACAACATATCTGGGTTGAGTCTAGGTGATATTGTCATGTATGTAAGTTTCAGGTTGTTGCTTATGTTGCTAAGTCTCTGTCCCCAGGACTCCTTTGAGTATATTTTTTGTAAGGTTGGTCTGGTTTTTACAAATTCTTTTAATTTCTGTTTGTCTGAATTTCGCCATCACAGGCTAACTTTTTGGCTATTCCTATCCCTTCCAGATACTTAGCACCTTCTTTCTCTAGGCTTTGTAGTAGCTGTTCCTTCTGCCCAGAATGCTCTTCCCCTGATAGTCTCACCACCTTCAGGTCTTTGTTCACCTCCTCAGTGACACTTTCCTGAACAACTCCATTTCAAGTCATAATTTTCCCTCCATTTCCTAGCCTTTTCCCTATTCTATTTTTCTGTCATCTGCTTCATGCAAGGGGGATTCAAAAAACTCATGGGAAAATTCCATTGTCTTTTTTTTAAATTGTGAACTGAGTGATAGTTTACATGGGAGAACATCGGTTTTACACCATCCACCATCGTTTCATTGCAATGATTACAATCTCCTCTGAACATCATCATTCAACAGTATTTGTTTCCATTCCCCCTGTTTTTCTTTTTTTTTTGGTGGGGAGGGTGGGAAGACGTACACAAAAACACTCAGGAATATATAATAATTTAAACAACCAAAGGGCACATTCTGCAAGCATGCCTCGGGGCCGTCAGCTCTCAGTCCCTCTTTTTCCATGAGTCTGGAGTCCTCAGCTGCTCCCTCTCTCCATGTCCTCATGTCTGCCTCCATCTCTAGTGTTGCTGCTTCTCTGAATAGGGTCCCCACACTCTGTTTGTGCTCTTTTCCCTTGAGGGTCCTAGGGTCCTCTGTTTCTGGACTGTAAGATTAACTACTCTCCCGTTTTTGTTATAAAACATCTACCTTTACAGTTTTAACAGTTGCAATTAGTCATGATAGCAATTACTCACTACTGAATCATAAGAATCGTATCCTCATCTCTTTTACCAGACCCGTCTAGACAGGATGAAAACTATTCAGTGGGGACTCTACCTTTACCTGCACATTGTGAAACTAAACTCCCTCTTGAAAACTTGTAAGCCATTCACTTCGTGCCTTTATCATCCCCACATTTTACGTAGCCAATGTCTAAGTTGCCCGTCCCTATCTACCCTGTATACAAAGATGATAGGGTTAATACTTGATGTGAAGACTCCTTACCTCTCTGTTGGTATATAGGTCCATGAATATAGGTCAAGTTCATCAAATTATAGCAATTTACACTTGTTTCCTTTAACCTTCTTCTAGTCAAGTTCTGATTATCAAGCCATCGAGGCTAGGTCAAATGGATACTATCTGCAAGTTTGGGCATCTTATGCATCTCCCCTTACTTCAAATCAGCTGGATGCTTCACTCTCAGCTCTAGCACTCTGTGGCTATGACCTTGTCCATGGGCTCAGGAGTCCCAGGTCTCACCAAACTTTGGACCAACCAGACCTTCCTCTTCTCTGTCTCATCTCCAGGTCAATGGGAGTCTATGGAGCATGGCTGAACTCAGCCCATTTCTTCATTGCTGCCTTTCCCCCTCTTCCACTCACCAATGTGGTTGCCAGCAAGCTTACATGTCTGCTCATGTGTTCCCTCTGAGTTTCAGTCTCAGAGGGGGGTTTGTCCTGAAGGGACTTGATTGTTTGCCTAGATGGCTTTCCGGTGAACAACTTGCTTATTTTTGTAGTAGCTGATCATACTGCCATTTTTGTTTTGGGTTTTTCCTGCTGATCTTTCTTTGAAGATGTATCTTCTGTTGCTCTAGCTGTTCCAGGCTGGTCTGCTTGTCCTTTCTAGTGGGAATGTCCCACCTCAGAAGGTTCTGGATGGGGCTTAGGATTCCACCTAAGGTCCTATACACTGTGAAGGCTCTGCAAGAGACCTATTTCACTGGGCAAGTTCTAGAACCCCTTTCAGGTATTCTAGTCAGTGATAGGCTGAAGACAGGCTTACAAGCTTTCTGTAATCATGTTTTCCGACATTCCTTCCTAACCCACTCAAGTGTCTATTTTACAATAGTAGGCAAGGGAAACCAATATTCATACGACAGTCAAGCATCTTAGTATTATTTCCCCTCTTCAGACTATGCCTCGATCCCTGTATCACACAGCCCTATTGTTCCAAGGTTGAACATACGTCACTATTTACCTCTGTCCCATTTATCCCAAGCTCCATTGTCTTTTAATTCCATTTTTCGACAAACTTTTTGAAGCCCCCTCACATATCCTTAGTTCATTTGTGTCCCCTGCCATAAGCTAGCACCATAAGGCAAGGCTTTTTGCCTGTTTTGCCCCGTGCTGTGTCCCAGACACCTGGAAAAGCACACCAAACTAACCCACACTGCCATCAGGTCGATTGCAACTCATAGCAACCCTATCTAGGGTGTCTGAGACTCCCATAAACCTTTATGGGAGCAGGCAGCCTCATCTTTCTCCCACAGAGCAGTGAAACCACCCACCTTCTGGTTAGTAGCCCAATGCCTAACCCACAGTGCCACCATGACTCCTTTGGCAAATAACACATTTTCTATAAGGAATCTCTCTCGTGTATGTAGTACTTGTGCTGTATCAGACTCTGTGCCCAGCTTTCCACAGACACAATTTCACTGCTTCTTAACTAACACCAAGCAAGAGGGAATGCCATTGTCCCATTTTACAGAAGAGAACACTGAGGCTCAGAGGTCTACTAACCTCAAGCTTTGGCTTGTAGTGACTGGGATATTTGATATGACCTGTGCTGTAAGATAACCACTGGACTGCTTACGGCAAGGTCAGAGGTTCAAACCCTCCAGCCACTCGTCGGAAGCCCTATACAGGATCGTTATGAGTTGGAACAACCTCGATGAGACTTAACAACATGAATATGAAGCAGGTGGCGCCTGGGCTGGAACAGTCAGCCACAGCCCTGCAGTGGTGGTTATTGTACAGATACTTTTTATAGCCTTTGCTTCCAAGGGTGAGCTGCCGCTCAGCTCCTGAGTCAGACCCTCACTGGCGGTGGGGGGAGTGTTTGGTATTGTCTTAAAGCTGAATCACAGAAGGAAGGACACTGACAGACATTCTAGGCTCTACAATGAATCATCGCTACAGACCAATGAGAATTCAGAGGCAGGAGCCCCTTGGTACATTGTAGGGGCTGGGAAGCTGAGGCCCAGAGAGGGTGGAGGACTGAGCTACCGTCACACAGCACAGGAAGACAGACAGGGAGGCCTGATTCTCAACAAGGAGAGGGAGCCTATGGGGGAAGCAACCCAGTCCTCACTCTCCCAGCAGTGGGAGAGATGCCCCAGCCAGCTGTTTCTATTCCAGACTGAAGAGAGGGGTGAGTCAATTTGCTGGAGGAATGAGCTTTAAGCCTGTCTCGCCTCCCTCTCCCCCCCCCACCCCACCACCACACCCAGATGGGTTGGGAGCTGGTTTTATAGGATGCCAAGATTCCTGACTCAGCACTGGGAATCTTGGCTGAGTGTGTTCTGGGAAATGTCAGGCCTACAGGAAGCAGGGTTCCCACTCAGACCATCCTACTGGTGGGCGGAGAGCGAAGAGAAAGCTGGGTGTATGAGGGAACAGGGAGCCAGTGTGCAGGGAGCTCAGTATAAGAGTACACGGGAGAAGTAGGGTGTGAAAGACAGTTGGCAAAGAAAGGCAGGAGGTTTACAGGGGCAAAGGAGGCGGCTGGGTGCCAGGATGTGGGTGTTTGAAGCAAAGAGTAGGTGTGGCTACATGTGTAAGTGGAAAGCTTGCTGTGAACTATGTGTGTTGAAAGGAGAGGTGTTGAGCATGCCAGAAAACAAACAAGGAGGAAGGCTGCTGGCAAAAGAATGGTGTCGGGTACTGAACGGACTACTGCGTGCAGCGGAAGGACATAAAAGGTCACGTGTGTGCTCAAGCCGCGTCCCAGCAGGCCCCAACGCCCACCCTTGGGTCCCGCTCCAGCGCTTCGGCCCCGCCCTGAGCTCCGCCCTCTACGCGCAGTGGGGTGTGTTTCGTGCTAGTCAGTGAGCCGCTGCTTCTTTATTGGCTACCTGACCGGAGAGGGTGGGTGTTCTGAGACTCCCGGAAGTGCAAGAGCCCTCATGCGTTGCAGACCCGGAGCTAAGCCTCTGTGGGTGCTTAGCAACGGGGGGAGGGAGGAGGTACCCGGTAACGGAGTTGGGGGGGGGACACGGGAGAAATTGTGGGTGCCTAGCAACGAAGAAGACTCAGAGAAGTGGAAAGGTATTCCTGAAGGATCTGTGGGTGTCTAGCAACGGGGAAAGGACCCTAGCAACGGCTAGGGGTGGGGCTGGGTGAAAGTGGATTTGAGGAGGAGCCAGGGAAGATCTAGGGGTTCCTAGCAACAAGAAGGGGAACCAGGAGAAAGTCTGCGGGCCTCTTAACAGAGATGGAAGTCTTCTGGAAGTAGGAACTTAGCAAGGGTGGTCCCCCGAAGGGCTGTGAGTCGGGCAGAGCAGGGAGACCCACAACCCCCACTGAATAACCCCTCCTCTTCTCCCTCAGGCAATGTGGCTGGAGGTAGGGGTCCTACTGAGGGGGACTTGTGGACAGCAGGGCCGAGCTACTGGTCTGCCTTGTGGGGCCCTGCGGCCTGGACTCCACTGGTGGGTAAGACTTGGGAGGGTCCCCAAGAGAAAGAGTTGGGAGGGAGGATTCTGAGGGTAAAAGGAGAGGGAGGGGCCTCAAAGGGCCAGAAGAGCCCCATGTCCTCCAATCCTTACCAAAGTCCTTATCTCTCACAGTTGTCTTGTAGGAGTTCTCAGGTCCAGAGGTTTCATCAGAATGGGTCTGACAAAGGCCTTGGGGAGGAGGACATTCGCAAGGCACGGGAGGCCCGAGTCAGGAAGACACCCCGGACTCAGGTATCATTGCTCCCGGCCCACCACCAGGATAACCCGTGAGGGCAGTTGGGAAAGGGAGCACCCACATTCCTGCCCTGAGACCTTCCCCTCATTTCCCAGCTGAGTGACCGCTCTCGAGAACGCAAAGTACCTGCCTCCCGCCTCAGCCGTTTGGCCAACTTTGGGGGTAGGTGTGACTGTGGGGTATCATGACCTAGATGAGAGGGAGTGACATTTAAGGACAAAACGAGGGAGAGAGTGAATCAGATGAACAGTGTAAGAGAGAGAGAGAGAGAGAGATTCACAGAACCAAAGGAAAAGAGAGCAGGAATGTGAACAATATCAACATTTATTGAGAAATTGTAATGTGCAAAACCCTGTACACACATGGTCCCAACTGCACTGACTGCCATTATTTCCATGTGATAGTTGAGCATTGAGTCTGCCTTGCCTTGAAGTCACAAAGCAGAATTGCTCAAAGTTTACGTTGCAAACTTCAAGGACTAATCTAGGGAGGTGTATGTAGCTAGCATTTAACATAAAAAGAAAGAAAGAAAATATGAGTGTACTTGTGTGATCATATTGGAAAGTATTGTTTGATGAACCATTACATATGCCTTGGACCGTACCAATTAGAATGCCAATATCTTAACTGTGGGTCATGATTCAAGGTGTAAAGATTTTGATTCACAATGTAAAGAGGCAGTTGAGTGCTGTGTGGTTAGAGCTTTGACACCTAGAAACATTCTAAGGCTGATTGTACTGTGCCCTGATTTTGTGATACTAGCAAATTGCTTAACGTCTCAGTTTCTTTTTCTATGAAATGGATATTTTTCTTCTGAAGCCCATCTCAGGAGCATGTGAGGATGAAATGAGTTGATGTGCATCACTTGGGTACTGGGAACAGGTACCTGGTATGGAGAAAGCACCCCGAAACTTCCAGCAATATTTATTTAGAGATGTTGTTGATAGGTACCTTCAAGTCAATTGCAACTTATAAGCAACCGTCCTGTATAGGGTTTCTGAGAGCAGCTAGTGGGTTTGAACTGCCGATCCTTGGTTAGCAATCCAGTGCTTATCCTACAGGATTTGAACCCACTGGGCTTGTCCAGGATTTGAACCCCGGGCTTCTCACACCCAAAGCGAATATCATGCCCTGAGATCAGTAAGCCACCTTAGCAAAGGTCTATTTAGAGAGAGTGACAGGGAAAGAGGAAAAAAGAACAAAGATATTCTTAAACACAAGGAGAGAGAAAATGCTAGAAGTAGAGAGAGAATGTCAAAAGGAGAGACTAGAGCCCAGACAGACTGGCCAGGTGAAGAGAAAGGTGGTGTGGAAAGTAACTGATTCAGGAAGGGGACATGAGTCAGGATGACAGAGAGACACAGGGCTGTCAGTTTGGGGCCTTCTTAACCTTGTCTGTACCCTAGAATCAGTTAGAAGGCTTTGGGAAAAAAAGCCAGGCCTTAGCTCAGTTAAATCAGCATCTTGGAAATGAGATCTGGGCATTGTATTTATAACTACATCTCAGATGACTCTGGGAAGCCACATCTAAGAACTGCTGGCTCAGGAAACAAGCCTAGAGAGATCTAGGGACAGAAGGAACCCCCCACAAAGGATTGCAGAGACAAGTGTTTAGAGACAGTGAGGAGAGAGGGGGTCTGGGGAGAATGCCAGCAGATACAGCCTCCTCTCTCTCTCGTTCACCAGGACTGGCTGTGGGCTTGGGGCTGGGAGCACTGGCTGAGGTGGCCAAGAAGACCCTGCCAGGAAGACACCTTCAGTCAGGTGAGTGAGCCACTCTGCCTGGCTTCAGAATCTGGCCTTGCTGTGTGACCTGGGACTAGAGGCTTCACCTCTCCAAGCTTAAATATTCTCATCTGGAAACTGGAGGTGATAAGAACATGCCCATGTCTTAGGGTTCATGTGGAGTGCTCAGAAGAGGGCTAAACTGCTATTGTGGTGGTGGTAGTGGTCTATCATGAAGTCAGTTCTGCCCCATAGCGACCCTGTACAGGGTTTCCGAGGCTGTAAATCTTCACGGGAGCAGAAAGCCTCATCTTTCTCCCGAGGAGCAACTGGTAGTTTCGAACTGTTGACTTTCAGGTAACTTGTTGGGATTAATGGAAGCTTATCATCCAAAAGGAGCCCTGGTGGCATTGTGGGCTAGGTTTTGAGCTCCTAGCCCCAAGTCAGCAGTTCAAACCCACTCGGAGAGAGATGAGACTGTCTGCTCTCATAAAGTCTTAGAAATCCGCTATAGGGTTGCTATGAGTCAGATTTGATGAGACGGCAGCGGGATTGGTTTAGTTTATCATCTGAGAAACAATCTAAGACATAGGGAGTTGAGTTCCAAACATGAAGCAGGAGAAGAAAGGTGAAAGCAGGAGAGCCAGTGGAGATCTATGTACAACAGATGTGGAATTCCATGTGTAGAGAGAAGTATTTGTGGGTAAAATTCCTCAAAAAACCTTTGCCTTGAAGTAAAGGGAATACTCTAGATTAAAAAGAGATCCTAGAGACACCAACAAACAGCTTTGATGTGTGAGCCATGTCTAGATCTCAGTTGGAAAAAAACAAAGCAGCTAGAATAGATTTTGGGGGATATTTAGGGAAATTCAAATTGGGACTGAATTGCTATTGCTGTGTGCCATCGAGCTGGTGCTGACTCATAGCGATCCTGCATAGGATTTCCAAGAAGCAGCTGGTGGTTTTGAACCATCAACTTTGTAGTTAACAGTCCAGTGATTATCCTACAGCACCACACCAGGAGTCTGTTATTGTAGTTATTTAGTGCCGTTGAGTCAGTTCCGACTCATAGTGACCCTGTATAGGGTTTCTGAGGAGCAGCTGGTGAATTTGAACTTACAATTCAGACCTACCTGGCTGTCCAATGCGTTATCCTACAGCGCCACACCAGAACTCCGTTGTTGTTGTTGTTGTTGTTAAGTGCCCTTGACACCAACTCATAGCAAACCCTGGTTAGGGTTTCCGAGGAACGACTGGTGAACTTGAATCACTGACCTTGCGGTTCAAACCGACTTTGCAGTCCAGCACATTAGCCCACAGCGCCACACCAGGACAATAGTGAGCACTTGGTGTGGTGCCGTGGGCTAATGCGTCAGACTACAACTGCAAGGTCGGTGGTTCAAGCTCACCAGCTGCTTCTTGGAAACCCTACGCAGGGTTGCTATGGGTCGGAACTGACTCGATGGCACTTAACAACAACAAAAACAACATACATTTTTAATAAAATAAACCCACTGCTACCGAATCAATACTGACTCAGATTGTCCCTATAGTACCAAGTAGACTGCTCCCTAGGGTTTTTGAGACTATAATTCTCTACGGAAACAAATAACCTCTTTGCTCTCCCAAGGAGTAACTGGTGGGTTTGAACCACCAACCTTGTGGTTAGCAACCCAGTGCTTAACCCACTGTGCCACTGGTGCTCCTTAAATAGTTAAAAGCTGAGTAAATGCTTTCATGAGGCATCATATCATTTGCATACAGAAACGGACCCCTTTCATTAAGTGTGCAGCTTGATGAATTTTCACAAATTAGTCTCATCTATGCACCCAGATCAAGAAGCTGTGGAATGGTGGTTCTTAAATGTCATGGTCTCAGGATCCCTGCCCATCCTTGGAAATGATGAATGCATAGGTCCAGTGTAGAGAAAGATGAGACAGTCTGCTTCTATAAAAATCACAGCCTTGGGAACCTGGTGAGGCAGTTGTACTTCTGTTCAGTCCTCTAGGATCCGTAATGCATCAAAATTAACTTGATGGCAACAGGATTTGGTTTTAGGGCTAGGACCTAAGGGAGAAATGGGGAAATATTGCTAGCGGGTATGGAGTTTTTATGGGGTGATGAAGTGTTCTAAAGTGGAATACAGTGATGGTCGTGCAGCTGTGTGAAAATACTAAAATCCATGCAATTGTACACTTTAAATGGGTGAATTGCATAGGATGTGAGTTATCTCTCAGTAAAGCTGTTAAAAAATACCTTGAGGGCCCCCGAAGAGCCTGTTTACGGAGGTTGTATTTATGAATATTTATGTGGGCTCTGTTTATTGGTATTTGCCATATTGGACATTAAAGCTGCCAGCTGTGCACAACACAAGAATACACATGTGTATTCCGCCAGACATCAGAACAGTGATTCTGCACACGGCATGGAACCTCTAGAAATATCCACTCAATATACAGGGGGTGGAAAGGCGGCAAATAGCTTCTTACTGTTATCATGAAAATAGTTTTGATCTCACAGGCTGTCTGTGAAGAGTCATGGAGACCCTCCCAGGGAACACCCCCAGACCACACTTTGGAATTTGCTGCCCTAGAAGCCCCTCTCATGCCCCCTCCTGGCCACTCCTAGTTTCTCTCCATTCCTGACTTCTCACACAAGTTCTGCCACCTTTTGCTCTTCACATAAATGGAATCACACTGTGGCTTATCTGACCTGTCTGGCGTTTTGTATGTGAGGCACATCCACGTGGTTGGGTGCGGTTGGAGATTGTTTATTCACCGCTTTAGTTTTCCACACTGTGACAATATCCAATATTAACACAGTTTGTCCATTCATTCCATGGACGGGTCATTTGGGTTGTGTCTCGTTTGGGACCGTTATAAGTTGTGTTGCTTAAATGGACATCTGCATGCTGTCTGCTGGTGGAGCTATGAACGCATGTGCACTGGGGAGATATGTGCTCAGCTTTAGTAGAAACTTCCCCAGCTGTTCCCCAAAGGGCCTGCACCATGACACCCACCAGCAGTGTTTGTGTTCAGGTTGCTCCACATCTTTGCCGACACTTGGTATTATCTTTTTCCATTTTAGCCATTCGTTGTGGGTATGCAATGGTACTAGACTCCTTAGGCCCCTGCTTCTTAATCCTGATTATTCTTTCTCCCCAGGAGGTAGCTCCCAGCTGGGCTCCAGCTCTTTCCTGTCAGAAGCCAATGCCGAGCGGATCGTGCAGACCTTGTGTACAGTTCGAGGGGCCGCCCTCAAGGTTGGCCAAATGCTCAGCATCCAGGGTACAGCACGACCCCTGACCACACTTCTACCTCACTCCACCCCACCCCACTCACCAACATACCCCCGACTTCAGATACTCACATTGGGACCCACTTTCCTCACTGTTCCTCTCCTCCCGCTGTCTCCCAAGACAACAGCTTCATCAGCCCCCAGATACAGCGCATCTTTGAGAGGGTCCGCCAGAGCGCTGACTTCATGCCCCGCTGGCAGATGGTGGTGAGTGCCTAGTATGTCCCATCCTCTCCCACCCTCTGGGCTTCATTGATCTACTTACTCGATGCCTGATTCTGAGCCTCAGCCTCAGTCTCAGTTACCCAACCTATAAAATGGGAATTACTGAAGCACATACCTCATGGCATCCCAATGATGATCGCAGGAGAAGGCGAAGAGTACCTTGTGTTGTGTTTGTCATAGTCCTGTTTCTTGTTGTTGTTGTCGTCAAGTACCGTCGAGTTGGTTCCGATCCATAGCAACCCTGTATAGAGTTTCTGAGGAGGGGCTGGTGAGTTTGAACCGCCGATCTTGCAGTTCAAATTGATGGCAGTCCTGCGCATTAACCCACAGCACCACAGCCATCTCTGCAGGGGCTGTTAAAGAGGCAGCCAAGCAGGTAGTTTGAGGCCGGACAACGTGGAATCAAACCCTGGCTTAACCTTTTTGCACTTCAGTTTCAACATCTGTGAAATGGGGATAGCGTTGGCAGTGCCCACATCGTAGAGTTAAATCAGCGAGTCTTGAGAAAGCTCTGAGAACAGTCCCATACCTGCAGTGAGTGAGGAGCAAGTTTTATGGTGGTTTTTTTTTTTGAATTAGAGGAGGCAGCGTCTGTCAATACCCAGTACCAAGACACGAACGATCCTCCTTGTCACGGTGCAGACACGGACTCCAGTGTCTGGCCACCTGCCTGTCTTCTGGTATCTCTTCTGCTGTCTCGTCATGTGACCTTGGGTAGTGGCTACCCCTCTCAGAGCCTCTCTGAGCGTGGCCTAGCCTCAGGATGCCCTCAGTCAATTTTCGGTCTTGATCACTTTCACTTCAAGTCAGTACAATGAGGAGGCTTCAAAAAGTTTGCAGAAAAATCCCATAATTTTTTTATTCCAATTTTCCCACAAACTTTTGGAAGGCTCCTTGTGTGGTGGTGATGTGCCTTGAAGTTGATTCTGATTCAGTGACCCTGTATGGGGGTTTTGAGGCTGTAAATCTTTATGGGAGCAGAAAGCCTCATCTTTCCCCTGCAGAGTGATTGGTGGGCTTGAACTGCTGCCTTTGCAGATAGCAGCCTAACACGTAATGCACTACGTTACCAGGGCTCCTTCCTCATATGATAGGCAAGTCTAATGAAAAGTTATTATCTGTCTAACTTAGTGTGACACTACACTGTAAGTTACATATTGAACTGCTAAGCAAAAGGTCAATGGTTCAAATCCACCAGCCACCCTTTGGAAATCCTATACAGGGTCACTATGAGTTGGAACCGACTCGATGGTACTTAGGACCAACAATTATAGATTAATAATGCTCAAAGCTACGGCCTGCAAGTGCAGGCTCAGAGACACAAGCTGCTCGGTCACCTTAGGCAAGAGACTTCTTTCAACCTCAGTTTCCTCATCTGTAAAGTGGGGCAGCAGTCAAGAGCTTACCACAGGGCCCTGAGTGTGGGGAGTGCTCCATAGTTGGTGCTGGGGTCCTGAGCACACACAGCTGCCCCCCTGATTGTTGTGACCACTCCGCTCAGAGAGTTCTGGAAGAAGAGCTCGGCAGGGACTGGCAGGCCAAAGTGGCCTCTTTGGAGGAGGTACCCTTTGCTGCTGCTTCCATTGGGCAGGTGCACCAAGGCATGCTGAAGGATGGGACGGAGGTGGCCGTGAAGATCCAGGTGAGAAGGAGGCGAGCAGGGAGGGGGCAGGGCCCTGCTGTCCTAGAGGGGAGGAGTGAATGAAGCCCACCCTCTCCCTTGCCCTTCCTTGCAGTACCCTGGTGTCGCCAAGAGCATTGAGAGTGATGTCCAGAACCTGCTGGCGGTGCTCAGTATGAGTGTGGCCCTGCCCGAGGGTGAGGCTCCCCTCCACTTGTAGGGTTGGCTTGGGGGAAAGCCGGGTGTCTCAGTGTGTGCGTGCTCATGTGTGTGTAACAGAGAGAGAGAGAGAGAGACAACAAAGCAGGGAGAGGTCAGAGCATGAGCGTGGTGAAGGGTAGGAGGGGGGAGAACAACTTAGTGATTCGGAGCGAGTCACTGAGCCAGGCCTAGACCAGCATTCAGAAACACACACAGAGGGTACGCAGTGCAGAGAGAAGGCTCTTGGGTGTGGATGAAGCCACCGAAGTAGGATGGGATTGTAAGCAGGACAGCATGCGTGAGACAGACACGGAGAGGGGCCCAGAGTGAGATGCAGAGAGACAGCATGGGCGGCTGAGAGACGTGAGGGACTGGTGTGCGTGTGTGTAAGACCAGGAGCGCCTTCAGGACTCCCTCTGTGTGAAGTTGTCTGAAAGACAGAGGGAAGTGTGTGCCAAGGGCAGAACAGGCGGAGACCAGGAGTATGTGCTTGTGTCTGGAGGACAAGGGTGGATGGTGGGCCAGAAGACACGACCCGAAGCAGAAGGTGTGATGGGCGGAAAGAGACGGAGGGAGGGAGAACCGATAAGAGAAGGCATCTGAGCGGGAGCCCGAGGGGCAGGGGCAGGCCAGGCTGTGGCCCTTCCTGCTGACAGGACTGTCCCTCTCAGGCCTGTTTGCTGAGCACAGTTTGCAGGCCCTGCAGCAGGAGTTGGCTTGGGAGTGTGACTACCGTCGTGAAGCAGCTTGTGCACAGAACTTTAGGTGAGCTGAGTTCCTTGCATGGCCCTTGGGGACCTTTTCCCTCCTTCCCACAACTTCACACAGTCTCTGGCAGCTGGAGCCCTGGGGTGGGACTGGCAGATTCTCTTCCTCTTTTATTCATTTGTTCCAATTGTCCATCTGTCCCTTCATCCATCTGTCTATAATTTCTTATCCCCTGTGTGCTCTGTAAGCTTGGTCAGGTTACTTCATCTCTTTGAATGTCAGTTTCCTCATCTGTCAAAGGGAGCTCATAACCACATGGTCTGGTGGGGAACTTGATTACACAGTGAGACCTCCTGACAAAGACTAAGAAATCGGACTGTGCCAAGAGCTGTAGAGAACAGGACGCCAGAGCATCCACCCCATAAACCTGTGGAATGGTGATAAAAGCACTTTGGAAAAACAGCTTGGCCACATCTAAGAAGGCTCAGGAGTCCTGGGTTAATACACTGGCGCTGTGGGTTAATGCGCTAGACTGCAAAGTTGGTTTGAACCGCAAGGCCGGTGGTTCAAGCTCACCAGCCACTTAACAACAAAAAAAAGGCTCAATACTCACATCCCCTATAATCCAGCCCCTGGTGGTACAGTGGGTTAAGCATTGGTCTATTAACTACATGTTGGCTGTTCAAATCTACCAGCCATTCCACTGGAGAAAGATGCACAGACTGAGAAACCTTGTGGAGGTGTTGTACTCGGCCCTGTAGGACCACCGTGAGTCAGAATCAAGTTGGTAGCAATGAGTTTATTGTTCAGTGCCATCGAGTTGGGCTCGACTCATAGCCACCCTGTACAGGGTTTCCAAGAAGTGGCTGGTGGGTTTGAAATCCCGACCTTGCAGTTAGCAGCCCAGTGCTTATCTTACCACCCTACACCATAACTCTGAAGTGAGTTTGTAACCCTGACAATTGCCCAGTTCAGTGCTCTAATACCCCAACAAATTCTACTGGAATACTTAGAGCACCCTGGTTTGCTAGAGTTCCAAACTAGAAACCACCTCAGGGTTGAACACAGCAAGGAAGGTAAGTAAATGATGGGGTGCTCATCAGTGGAACATTGTATGGCAATGAAAAGTGAGCTATAGCGGTTCATATCTTAGAGGCACAGTGATCAGCAATAATCAATCACACCTCACTGAGGTCATCCACAATCTGGTGGCCGGCTCTGTGGGTTCCGAGTGAGAAGAAAGGCTGTAGAAACAATGGTTGGGGACATTGTACCTGGAGCTTGGACAGATGTGGGTTCAGATGCCTGGTCGGCCTGTACTTGAGACTCAGGTCACACCGCCAAGTGACTTCAAGAGTTTCTTCCTCATAGAAGGAATAGAAGAAATTGTTTCTTCCTCATAGAAGGATCAGAAGAAACTGTGCTGATATAATCCTTAGCACAGGGCCTGGTTCAAACATCAGAGTTTTTATAAATAACAAAAGTACAAGCCTCCAAGCAGGACGTTGAAGAGGAGGGTGTGAGGTGGGGCTGGGCCAGAGCCCTCCTATGTGAGATCTAGGGAGCTCCTCCCCCCACTATGTTGTTGTTGTTAAGTGCTGTCGAGTCGGTTCTGACCCATAATGACCCTGTATAGGATTTCCGAGGCTGTAAATCTTTACTTGAGTAGAAAGCCTCATTTTTTTTCCCCATGGAACCACTGGTGGCTTCGAACTGCTGATCTTGAGGTTAGCCGCCCGACTCATAGCCACTATGCTACCAGAGCTCCTTTCCCCCACTATAGTGTTCTTCAAATAAAAATCCACATCCTACCCCTGGCTCCTGCTACCAACCTGGGCCCCCTCACTCTGTCTACCCCACAAGTCCCCCATGACAGGCCTCTCTCACGTCCTTTGCCTCCAAATCTTAGACTGGTAACTCTTCTACTATACTTGGTCTGTCGGTCAAGAGTGATTTCTTGGGGGTGAGGGGTTGCAAAAAGGGCGGACCCTGGAAGTGACTCATTGACCACTGTCTCCTGCCTTTTCCTGCACAGGGACAGATGGACAAAGCTAGGTTCTTTTCCTTTCACTTAACCAACGTTCAGAATAATGACAGCCAGGATTGAGTGACCCAGGCCTATTACCGTGGACTCTCTGGATCGATACATAAATTGATGCTGCTGAACACCGTGGGCTCCTCCTCGGGCCTCCAGAAGCCACGGCAGTGTTTTGGGTAGTGAAGTAGGAGCAGGTCTCCATCAGCGTCTGTTTGCAGAGAACGTGCTGCAGAGATATTTGTTGAGTGAATGAATGTAACATTTGAACAAATGTTCACACTGTCCTGACGATCACTTGGGGCAGACAGAGGCAAGAAAAGGGGAAGCGGAAAGCAGACACAGGCTCTACATGGAGGGTTTTTCAGAGCTGGATCTTCTCCATTCTTCTCCCCATTCTTGCCCTAGGCAGCTGTTGGCAGATGACCCCTTCTTCCGAGTGCCAGCCCTAATTCAAGAGCTGTGTACCACACGGGTGCTGGGCATGGAGCTGGCCAGAGGGATCCCTCTGGACCAGTGTCAGGGCCTGAGCCAGGATGTCCGGAACCAGGTACATGGTCCCAGTGGACAGTAGGGAGGGTGATCCCCCAGGGCAAACTGGGAACGGGAGGCCAGGCCCACAGTCCCCCCCAAGTCCAGTGAGACTGTAGGAGACAGGTTGCGCTTCAGGGTCTGTTGCTTCTCCCCACCCCAGATTTGCTTCCAGCTCCTGAAGCTGTGTCTACGGGAGCTGTTTGAGTTCCGATTCATGCAGACGGACCCCAACTGGGCCAACTTCCTGTATGACACTTCCAGCCACCAGGTCGGTCCCCTGTGATGTGCAAGACTCCTAGAGATTTCAGTAGCCCAACACAATAGTAGTCTCTTACTCTCCCCCATGGCAGCTGGACTGATTTTCCTCTTGGAGGCAATCCAGGGGCTCAGTCATCTTGCCTTTGTGGTTGGTCCTCACACTGCTCAGCTTCTAGTGAAGGGGAAAGAGACTCTGAGACAGTAAATCATGCACACACACTTTGGACAGAAATGCTCCACCATTGCCTTCACCTTCCTTCCTGTTGACAAGAACCAGTCATCTGTCCTGTCTAGGTGCAAGGCATGCTGGGAAGTGGAGTCTCAGGCTGGGTCATGGCTTCTTAGTGGCAGTGCGAACCTGTAGAAAAGGGAGCTCAACCTTTGGAAGGCAGGGAGGGACCCACCACTACTCCTCTTGTCATTCTGTCATTCAGAAAGTACCGGAGCATCTACTCTGTTGCTTGACAACAATGACAAGACATCCTTGATCCCTGCCTTTTCTGAGTTCTCAGACCCAATGATGCCGGGAGGGTCAGTTATTGGGGGAGGTGATGGGAGGGGGTTAAGGCCAGGATACAGAGGCATAGGTGGGGTCGCGGGTAGACTCTCTTCAAGAAAGTTCTCTGAAAACTGAGAGGAGACAGTCCTTCAGGGAGCAGGGAAGGGTCTTCCAGCACAGGAACAGCAGTGAGCTTGTGGCCTGAAAGACTCCCAGCATGCTGTGCACACAGTCTTGCTAGAGATCGCCAAACATTTCTCCAAAGTGGTCCGTGTCTGTTTTGCACACAGAGAAATCGTTCTAAATCACTGATCTGGTCAAGATACCCCTTCCCTGGCTCCAGAGCACCCTCAGGAAGCCCCTTGCCGCCCCTTCCTCTCAAAGTTAACACTCACCCTCTGGCTCCTGCTCGGCTGGAGCTCCACAGAGTTTTCTTTCTAACTCCAGGAGTCCTGACAATAGTGCATTGGGATTGGGTGCCCCAAACATTTTTCAAATTTGTTTTAAAAGAGTGAAATAGCAAGTATCAGCATGTAGGCGTGGATATTGCTTCAGGATACTTTTTAAATCTTTCCTCAGTTCATTTCCTCCTCCCCCTAAATTGTGTTTATTTGATTGTTGTTGAGAATATGCATAGCAAAACATAAACCAATGCATGTGCCATTTAATGACACCAGGGACAGTCTTCAATTGTGCAAACATTCCCAGCCTCCCTTTCTGAGGTGTTCCTCCTCCCAGGACCATAAACTCCCTGCCCCTCAAGGCTCCTAGCTAACCTTTCCAGAGCTGATCCCAGAAAGATGGATCAGAAAGGAGCCTCATGTTAAACTTTGTTGGGTTTTAAGATGACCTGAGGGATAGTTTTGATTTAAGGTTTAAAGATTTCAGAACATTTTCGCTTGCCTTTTTATGTGAGGGGCCTTCAAAAAGTTAGAAAATTTCCATCATCTTTGAATTCCATGTTCTATGAACTTTTTGAAGCCCCCTTGTATTTCTGTGTGTGTATCACAGTGGCTAAGTAGGATAACCAATGGACTGCAAACCACAAGGTCAGTGGTTTGAGCACATCAGCTACTCCGTAGAAGAAAGATGGGGTTTACTGCTCACACAAAGAGTTTCAGTCTTGGAAACCCTATTGTTGTTGTTAAGTGTCATCGAGTCCGTTCTGACTCATAGTGAACCTTTATAGGGTTTCCAAGGAGCGGCTGGTGAGTTTGAACTGCTATCTTGCGGTTCAAACCAACCTGTGGTCCAGTGCTTATCCTACAGCGCCACGCCAGGACTCCTAGTTGGAACTGACTTGACGGCACTTAACATTTGTTAAGTCCAACATACTCTGTTGTTGTTAGTGTCGCTGAGTTGGTTCCAATTCATAGCAACCCTGTAGAGGGTTTCCGAGGAGCGTCTGGTGGGTTTGAACCACTGACCGTATGGTTCAAACTGACCTGGTGATCCTGCGCTTATCCTACAAGGCAGCTTCCAAAAGTTTGGGAAGAAATCCCACTGTCTCCTAATTTCATTTATCCTTGAACTTTTGAAGGCTCATATTTTTATTCTCTTTTCTGTATGCCTGAAATACGGTATTATAAAAACACTTAGGACCAAAATATACAAGCCAGGTCTTCCTACCCCTACCCCCTTCCTACCCCTACCCCCTGCCAGCTGCCATGTAGGAGTGGATTAGGACTGAAAGTAGAGGCGAGGAACCCAGCGGGGTACTGGGCAGGGACCCGTGGGAGAGGCGGGCCATGGACTGGGGGAAAGGAGCTGGACCCTGACCATCCCATGGCTGATGGTGCAGGGAGACACTGGCAGACTCCCAGTATTCCCTTCTCCATCCCCGCTCCCAGGTGACTCTGCTGGACTTCGGGGCAAGCCGGGAATTTGGGACAGAGTTCACAGATCATTACATTGAGGTGAGTCCCCCTGCTCTGGGGTCCCTGAAGGACCGACATCTATCTAGGCCATACACGGAGGCGAAGGCGAGAATGAGAGACACACGAGCTGGAACCGAGAAATTATAAATAGTAGAAATATTAACAGGAGCCCCAGTGACGCAATCATTAAGTATTTGACTGCTAACTGAAAGGTCAGCAGTTCAAACCCACCCGTAGTTCCGTGGGTGGGAAGACCTAGCGATCTGCGCCTGTAAAGATCTCAGGCTAGGAAACCCTGTGGGGCAGTTCTCTGTCCTACAAGGTCACTGTCAGCACACAATAACAGCATCGACAGCGGCATTAACCCGAAAAGCCAAACCCACTGCCACTGAAGTTGATTCCATGCATAGTGACCCTATATAGGGTTTTTGAAGGAAATCTCTGTGGAAGCAGACAGTTTCATCTTTCTCTCTCGGAGCATCTGCTGGATTTGAACCGCTGACCTTGTGGTTCTCAGTCTAGTGCTGATCCTACAGCATCAAACTGAGCTACAGATTCAATATTGTTGCTATTGTTAAGTGCCATCAAGTCGATTCCAACCCATAGCGACCTGTATAGGGTTTCCAAGGAGTAGCTGGTGAACTTGAACCACCGACCTTGAAGTTCTAACAACTGTGCAGTCTGACGCATTAGCCCACAGCAGATTCAATGTAGTCATTATCAAAATCCCAGCTGACTTCTTTGTAAAAACTGAGAAACCCATCCTGAAATATACATAGATATGCAAGGGACCCCAAATAGACTGATGTTGAAAAACAACAAAATTGGAGGACTCACACTTTCCAATCTAAAGACTTGCTTACTACAAAGCTACAGTAATCAAGGTCATGTGGTAGGTACTAGCAGAATGTCTTTGGTGTAGTTCTTTTAGGGAAGCAAACCAGTGAAACTTATATATGCATATATACAGAGAAATTGATCCCAAGGAAATGGCTCCTACAGTTGTTGGGTCCAACTCACCATGGCCCCGTGTAGGGTTTCCGAGGCTATAAATCTTTGCAGGAACAACAATGCCTCATCTTTCTCCCAAGGAGTGGTTAGTGGGCTCGAACTGCTGACCTTGTGGTTGGCAGTCCAGTGCTCATCCTGTTGTTGAGTGCTATTGAGTTGGTTCCAACTCATAGCGACCCTGTATGAGGGTTTCCAGTGAGCAGCTGGTGAGCTTGAACTGCTGACCTTGAGGTTCAAACTGACCTTGCAATCAGTGCGTTAACCTGCAGTGCCACACCAGTGCTCATCCTATTGTTGTTAAGTGCCAGCGAATTGGTTCCGACCCATAGTGACCCTGTATAGGTAAGGTTCCCGAGGAGTGGCTGGTGGATTTGAACCACCAACATTGCAGTTCAAACGGACCTTGTGGTCCAGTGCATTAACCTGCAGCACCACCCCAGGACTCTAGTGCTCATCCTGTTGGTGTTGTTACGTGCCATGGCATCAGTTCCGACTCATAGCGACCCTGTACAGGGTTTCTGAGGCTGTAAATCTTTACAGGAGCAGAAAGCCTCATCTTTCTCCCATGGAACAGCTGGTAGTTTCAAACTGCTGACTGTGAAGTTAACAGCCCGATTCGTAACCTAGAGGCTGGCAAATTCCAAGTCTGTGGGCCATGTGTCAGACTGGGGTCTTCCTGACTCATGTTGCTGCTTTCTTATGAGGTGCCTTTGGGGACACCTGAACCTGCAACCTTTCAGTTAGCAGTTGATGAGTATGTTAACCATCTGTCCTACAAAGCGACTCTCTCTAAAAGACCACCTCATTCCCATTCCCTCCAAAAAAAGGTTTATGTTCTGACCAGAAGGGCAGGGTGGAGCCAGAGATGAGGATGGAGCCAGGTCATCCTGGGGCTTAGAGGACTTACTGTGCTGTGGCTACTTTATACTGGTACTCTGGGAGAGATTTGGACAGGAGAGGGACCTAGTTAGAATTAGAAAGCTCTCTCTGAATAGGGATTGGTCTCTAAGACCGAGATCCCAGGAGGGCTGTGGGTACAGTTGGAGAGACCCTTGTGAGCAGTTCATGGGAGCTGATGGCTGGAGGGGGCAGAGATGGGCATGACAAGGTTCTGGGCTCTGAGATGAGGACAGACAGTTGGAGCTGGTGCTCAGGCCCAAATCCCTGGGGCCCTTCTGCACAAATGATGAGGCACAAAGCCCAGCCATCTCTGGGTAGTTTGGACATCCACCCAGGCTGCTTAGCGAGGTCTTCCTGCCACTCCCCCTCCCCCACTCCCCCCCAGTTTTCTCTAGTCAAAAAGTCCTGTCCCTGGTCCCCTGAGGCCCACAGGCCTGACAGATGGTCAGAAGGGCTCCAGCAGGGGGAGTGGAGGCCAGAATAGAAGTCCCGGGTCCAATCCTCCTCCTCCCCAATGAAAATGCAGTACAGTGGTGAAGGGTTGGATTTGGGAGTCAGACTGAGTTCTCCCCCCACGTCGGTGTCCTTTTCTGTGAGGTCGCGACCCTCCTAGCCACCACTGCTGTGGGATCATAGGAGCTCATCGAGGGATGGTGCTTCCCGCACACACCATGCCGAGCCCTCTGCATAGCCTCACCACAACCCTGTGAGCAAGGTACAAGGGGATCTTGTCATTCCATGTTTCCACTACTGTTTTGAAGCCCCCTCATATCTGCAGAGATGATGACTCAGAGGCTAAAAGAGAAATAAAGCCACTTGTCTAGAGACTGAAGCCAGCAAGTGGCTGCCCCAGGCGTCTTAGTTCTCCAGTTCTCCAGTGTTGCTGTGAGAGAAATCCCACAAGGGGATGACTTTAACAAACAGACATTTATTTCCTCACAGTTTCAAAGGCTGGAAGGCTGAATTCAGGGTGTCAGCTCCAGGGGAAGGCTTTCTGTCTCTGTCAGCTCGGGAGCACGGGCACACGGGAGCACGAGCCTTGTCTCTCTGAGCTCCGCATCCTGGGCGAGTTTCATGGGGCTTGGCGTCTCTTCCCCGTCTCTCCTCTGCTCACTTGTTTAATCTCCTTCATTTCATAAAAGAGATGGACTTAAGATATACCCTGTATGAATTCTGCCTCATTTGCATAGTAAAGATAGCCCATTCCCACAAGGGATCATAACCACAGGAATTGAGGTTAGGATTCATTATGTTATATATATATATATATTGAGTGAACATAATCCAGAACATCAGGGTTAAATCCAGGCAGGGCCCATCTCAGCTTCCCTGCTCCAAACTCCTACTTCCCTGAAGGGCTCCATCCACCCCCACACATGCTACATGCACACCAAGGGCCTCCTGAATGGGACTCAACTGCAACACAACAGGGCTCCCTGCTTCGTGGGGCTCAGAGTCTCCTATGAGAACAGACCTCAACCAGACCTTCCTAGAGGCTGGCAACCTGACAACCTGACATGCAGTTGGGGGTCACGGTCACCTTGTCCAGTTGAGTATTTGGACCCATGGGCAGCGCCTGACATGCTTTCTTGTGTGCCGTTTCACTATGGTAGGGTGACAGGACCCCTGGCCTCTGTACCTCAGACTTGGGAACAGTCTGGAAGGAAACAACATACAAACAAGGCAAGGGGGATGGGGAGGGAGAGGTTTCTGTGTTTGAGGTTCAGGTGAGTGAGAGAGGTGGGTACCAGGGAGGGCCAGGCTTTTAAGTCCCATTTGGGCACAGAATCCCACCCCACCCCTGCTTTGAACTCCAGCTGAATCTGATCTCTGTACCCCACTCCCATCTCCCCAGGTGGTGAAGGCGGCAGCTGATGGGGACAGAGCTCGGGTACTACAGAAATCCCGAGACCTCAAATTCCTCACAGGCTTTGAAACCAAGGTGGGGAGACACTGGGGGATGGGGGACTGGGGACAGGGGTGGCATGGGAGCTGCTTGTTTCTACTTGAGAGAGGAGCTTGTATGTCTACACTGGGGAAACTGATTATCTGTACTGGAGGACTCTGGAGAGGGAAGGAAAATGGACAGTTCAGACTTACCTATTCTAAGGGAAGTGGGGGCTGCTGGTCTAGAACGCTTGTCTCTTGGAGGAACAGAGGAGGTAACTGAAATCAAACCAAACCCACTGCCACTGTGTTGATCCCAATTCATAGGGACCCTAGGTAGGGCTTCCGAGGTTGTACATCTTTCTGGGAGCAGACTGTCTCATCTTTCTTTCACAGAGCAGCTGGTGGGTTTGAACCACTGACCTTGTGTTCCACCTGGGCTCCTTGAGAGGAAGAAAGGAGCTATTTATTTTGGGGAGAGTGGTGGTGGTGTGCCATCAAATTGGTTCTGACTCATGTTGTTGTGAAGTGCCATCGAGTCGGTTCCGACCCATAGCGACCCTGTACAGGGTTTCTGAGGAGCAGCTGGTGAGCTTGAACTGCCGACCTTGCAGTTCAAACGGCTTTGCAGTCTGGCGCATTAACCCATAGCGCCACATCAGGACTCGGACTCATAGTGACCCTGTATATATAGGGTTTCCAAGACTGTACCTCTTTACCAGAGCAGATAGACTCATCTTTCTCCTGTGGAGTGGTTGGTGGATTCGAACTACTGGCCCTGTGGTTAGCAGCCCAATTCATAACCTACTATGCCACCAGGGCTCCTTTGGGAAGAGTTGCTACCGTTAAGTGCCATGGAGTCATAGGCACCCAATACAGGGTTTCCAAGGAGCTGCTGGTGGGTTTGAACTATCAACCTTATGGTTTACATTCCTGTACTTATCCTACAGCGCCATACCAGAAGTCCTCAGGAAGAGTTGTTGTTGTTGTTAAGTGCCATCGAGTCGATTCTGACTCACAGTAACCCTGTATAGGGTTTCTGAGGAGCGGCTGGTGAGTTTGAACCGCTGACCTTATGGGCAAGTGCTTACCCTACAGCACCACACCAAAAGTCCTTGGAAAGAGTGGGCGGGGTGGGGGAACTGCAAAGGAGCTTTGGTGATGCAGCGCTTAAAACATTTGACTGCTGACTGAAAGGTTGGTGGTTTGAACCCACCAGCTACTGCTCAGGAGAAAGCTGTGGCACACTTCTCCTCTGTTCTGTAGAGTCGGTATGAGTTGGAACTGATGTGATGGCAATGGGTTTGGGGTTTTGTCTTGTTTTTTTTTAAGAGGACTATTTTAGGTGCTCTGGTCGCACAGTGGTTAAAAGGCTCAGCTGCTCCTATAAAATGACATCCTAGGACAAACCTTTTGGGGACAGTTCTACTGTATTATGTCCGGATCCCTGGTAGTGTAGTGGGTTATGAGCTGGGTTGCTAACCACAAGGTCAGCGTTGGAGTCTGCTGTTCACTCAGCGGGAGAAAGATGAGGCTTCCTGCTCCCGTAAAGATTTACAGCCTTGGAAACCTTATATAGGGTGGCTATGAATTAGAACCACAACCACCACCATCACTAACTACTCTTGTTATGGAGGGTCACCAGGAGTGGGAATGGATTTGTCAACACACGTCAACAGTGGGGTGGCGGCTTGTCTACTCAGGGTCTGGAGGAAGTGGGCTCTGCTTACTACTCTTGGAAGGGTGGGAGCTGGGAGTTCCTTACTATGCTTGAAGCTGGGGGCTGCTGGCCTCCTCTGGATTAGGCAGAGAGCTGGATGTTCTCACTGGTATGACTGTCCACCTCCCCCCTTCCCTCCCAGGCATTCTCAGACGCCCACGTGGAGGCAGTGATGATCTTGGGGGAGCCTTTTGCCTCCCAGGGACCCTATGACTTTGGGGCGGGAGACACTGCCCGCCGCGTGCAGGACCTCATCCCTGTGTTGCTGAGGCACCGGCTGCGCCCACCTCCGGAGGAGACCTACGCCCTGCACCGGAAGCTGGCAGGGGCCTTCCTGGCCTGTGCCCGCCTCCGCGCCCACATCAACTGCCGGGACCTTTTCCAGGACACCTACCACCGCTACTGGGCCAGTCGCCAGGGATAGCCACAGCCTGCAGCCTGCTGCCTGCTGAACGGAGGGAACCTCAAGGCACTAAGAAGCCTCCCCCCGCAACCCCTCCATGGACATCAGACAACCGCCTCCATCTGAGGCTCCCGTGGCAGGCCATCCCCTGCTATGACATCCCCCCCTGTCCCTTCCCGTTTGTTCCAGATCTGGGAGCCTCCCCCCACCCCCCACCCCGCGGGTCTTCCCTACTATGGCAACCCTCTTCCTTGGCCCGGAGGCTGGAACCCCGGGGCTGGGAAACTCTAAGCTTCCTGCCCCCCAGATTGCGTCCTCCCACTTCAAAGTTAGCATTTGGTATCCTGGAGCTTTAAGCCAGGGAACCAATGAACTGATCTCTGCCTGTTTTGAAGGTGCCTTAGACCCCCTAGCAACATCCTGACAGTCCAGGATCATCTCAAGGGGGCAGCCGCCCACGGGGAGGGGTGGTGCTTGGGAGAGCAGTTCTCACCTTAGTCCACCCCTCAACTCTTCCACCAGCTGCTTTCCCCACATTACAACCTCTCTGATAGTTGGGGAGGGGTTTGAACCTTCATCCCTAATAAAAGCTACCCTTTTCCTTCCTTCCCCTAGCTCTTTTCTCAGGGCTAGGGTGGGGGGTGGGGAGGCGGAGTTAGCGAGCAGCCTCCAGGTGCAGCTGGCCAGCCCCCCAACTACATGCACCCCCACCCCGTCTGAAAGCCCCAGCCGGGCCTGGACCATCTGTTGACGGGAACCTCCTTCTCCCCTTTACCCCTCCCCCCCACGTGCCGACCACCTGCTCGGAGGCCTGAAGCAGCTGAGAAGGCCTACCTCCCCCACCCCTATCGCCCGCCTCTCAGGCTCTGGCTTCCCCTCGGCTCCCAGCAACCTCGCCTTTGCTAATGGGCCTTAATGTCCCAGCCAGCTGCTTTGCCAAACCCACAGAATTGGGGGTTGGGGGTGCAGCGGCGGCCAGAACCGCGCCTCGGTCCCAGCCTGGCACCCCAGCCCCCAAAGCTGAGCCTACCACGCGAATCAGGACACCAGGGTCCGCTCAAGCCCCCTCCCCTTCCTTGCAAAAAAGTGCCTCGTCACCGTTTCTGCCCGCCCCCGCCGGGCTGGTAGAACCTCGGGGTTAGCGGGAAGGTTTGGGGATACAGGCTGGCAAGACGCCTCCCGAAGCCACTATTTTGGGCACGAAAAGAGAGGGGATCTGAGGTCAGGGGGTCACGCAGAAGAACCCACGCCTGGGTGGACACTAAGGAGAACTCAGCGAGTCTCATTGCAGACTTAGCCAGCGACTGATCGGAGGGCGTGGCGGGGCGGTGGCCGCACCAGAGAAGGCGGGGCCATATTTGTGTGGGGGCGTGACTTGTGGGTTGGAGGCGGGCCTGGAACCCGCGAGGCCCCGGGTCGGGGCGGGGTCTTCTCACATTTACAGCAGGCGGCAGGCCAGTGGGCGGGCCGAGTCAGGAGGGAGTCTCCCCCGCCCCCGGAACGGAATCCTCGGGGGAACGGAGCAGGCTCGCGCGTGTGCATCCCGCACCATCCCCCGGCCACGGGCTCTGGCCCGCGTCAGACCGAGCTGCCGCCGCCTCCGCCACCACAGTAGCAGCAGCAGCACTCGGGGATCGGGGCCCAGCCGGGGCCGCGGGAGGCGGGGGCGCCCGGGCCCTGGATGTCCCGCAGCGCAGCGGCCAGTGTGAGAAGGGCGGGCAAGGGGGGCGAGGGGTGGGCGGCGGCGCCGCTGCTGATGTGGCGGAGATCGGGAGGCGGCCTCGGTGTCTGGATGAAGAGAGGGTGCCCAGGCTGAGGAGGGTGGTCTTGGGTGGAGGGCCAGGCTAGGCCCCCAGAAATCAAAGCTTAGGAGATGGGGATTTCGAGTACAGACCTCTTTTGCGAAGACCCAAAGGTAGGGGTCCCGGATACAGAACTCCCAAAAAGCCAAGGACAGGGGGACAGGGATTTTAGGTATAACCTCAGAGGCAAGGTTTTGGGAATGAAGATCCAGACACAGCCCATCAATCAAACCAAGGCCTGGCAAGGGGATTAGATTAGACACCATCCTTAAACCCCCCCCCCCCCTTCAATGGTCACCTCTGAGGTCTTGAGGATGAGGTCCACACCAAGTCAAGGCCTGGGGCTATTCTAAGCGCACTTTCAACCCCAGGCATCAGGGACGACCAGGACACACCATCCCCCCCAAAGCTTGGGCGGTCCCAGGCACAGACCCCTTTCAAAACAAGCCCCCCCCTTTGCCTGGCACCCCCACCAGGCCTGAGTAAGGGGAATTTCAGACAGAGCACCCCGGAGAGGCTTGGTCAGGGAGGGTCTCAGGGCACAGGTTCCCTAGGCCACCCCCTTTGTCCCTGGGGCTGCCCAGCTGTCCAGGAACGGCCCCACCCGCAGACAATGCATTGCTCCCCCCCTCCTGGCCCTGGCCTCCCAGGCTCCAGAATCCAGGCTGGGATGGGGGCGGCTCCCTGGGGACCCGGTGCAACCCGTCTGTCTGCTATGCTGGGTGGTGATGGTGGCTTTGTGTGTGGTACCTGGGGGGGTGGGGGACTGGTGTGCATTGGGGAGGTGGCTGGGAGTGTGACCCCGTGTTTGTGGCCATATGTGTGTGTGTGTGCTTGTGCGCGTGCATGCATGAGCTGCAGCTGGTGACTATGAAGAATCCTGTGTTGTGTTCTGTGTATGCATGTGTGTGGTTGTGTGTGTGTGTGAAAGAGAGAGAGACAGCTGCTCACTGTGTGGGACCCTGTAGTTTTTAGTCAGTCTGCATTTGAGTCTGTGCATGGTTGGGACTGAGAAAAAGAGGAAAACCCCCAATGAGATGGACTGGCAAAGTGGCAGCAGCATGAATGGGCTCAAGCGTGGCAACAATTGTAAGGTTGGCCCAGGACCGGGCAGTGTTTTGTTCTGTTGTGCATAGGGTCGCTATGAATCAGTACCGACTCCATGGCACCTAACAACAACAACATGGTTGTGACTGTGTGGTTGTATCTGTGATGTTATCTTTTGTGGCCTCGTGTTTGTGTGTCTTGGCAATCAGATCGAGTATGTGACAATGTGTGTCAAGTCCGGGCTTGGGCGTGTGGCCAACTGAAGATGTGACAGAGTTGTGGCTGTGTGTGGAAGTAGAGTTGTATCTGTGACTATGTCCAGGTGTGGCTCTCCCATGGCCTGTGAACATTCACAGTTGTGTCTATAACTGACTTGATATGTGTATCACATATGAATCTGTCTGACACATAACACCTCCGGGTGTGTGCCTGCTACTGTGTGTAGGTAGATGTGTATTAGTTGTGTGTTCACAACCATGTCTGTGTATGATTAGGGTTGGAGAAATAATTCCTTATCCATCTGTGTCTACATGAGACTGACTGATTGTATTTACAGTTGTCTATCTATGAGCTCTGGTATCTGGCTTCCTGGTATGGGTTAATGCGCCAGACTGCAAAGCCATTTGAACTGCAAGGTCAGCAGTTCAAGCTTACCAGCTGCTCCTTGGAAACCCTATACGGGTCGCTATGAGTTGGAACTGACTCAACAGCAATGAGCCCTGATGGTGCTGTGGGTTAGGCATCGGGCTGTTGACCACAGGGTTGATGGTTCAAACCCATCAGCTGCTCTGTGGGAGAAGGATGAGGCTGTCCGCTCCCAGAAAGATGGGCAGTTAGCAACCCTCTGTAGGGTTACTATGAGTCAGACCAACTCAATGTAGTGGTTAGTTTTGGGGATGTGTGCTTTTGGTTAAGTATTTGTATTAGCGTCTAAAACCGTGGCTAACTACTATTTGGAGTATTTAATTACGTATGACAACGGCTACATACATATCAGTGTGGTCTATATGTGTGACCCTGGGTGACTAAGTGCATGGCTGTTCTGTTGTATTTGTGGGCACTGGAGTACTCAGGTTTGAATCTGTGTGACTTGGTGACATGGCTCTCTTGTCTAAACCCAGCTGTCATGCCACACCTGGGTCTCTGTATCCGGTGCACACACCTGACTATCCAGAATGAGCCATTAGGTAGGAGACTGTGGGTGGTAGCTCCACGTGTGACCTTGTGTACTGTCCCACCCGGGGCTCTCTGTTTCTCTGTGTGACAGGTGTCTTGCTGTTGATATAACATTGGATGGCTGTCTGGGGGTGTTGTGTGGTGGTCTGTGTCTGGGTATCAAGGACATTGACACCATGTGGCAGAGCATGGGTGACCATTTCTGAGAATGGAGCTGTGACTGTGCATGCCTGTGACCGAACACTGGTTGGGTCTGAGTGTGGCGCCTGAGTCTCTATGCATCGAGTCTAGCCATGAGCATGTCGTGTGTAGTTTTGTGTCAGTGCCTGCTCGTGTAAGTGTGGCTGTCATAGAAGACTAGGTGTGACTGATATTGTAACCCAAACTGTGCTTTTGTGGGTACGTGGGGCTGTGTGATCAAAAACATGTATTGCCGTGGCTGATAAGAGACAACCAGGACACAATATCCCCCCAAATCTGGGGCAGTGTCCCAGGCAAAGACCCCTCTCAAAACAAGCCCCGTCTCTGCCCGGACCTTCCTCCCAGGCCTGAGTAAGGGGATTCAGTAAGCTGGGGTTGAGTGTCCATGTGTAGCTGTGTGAACAAATGCATATCTATTAGAGCATGTCCTTGACCTGGTGTAAATATGCACCATGTGACAAATGTGTGTAGCTGTGGTTATATCTAGGTGTGACCGAATGGGTGACTAAATGGATGAACTGTGATTGGGCGTGATTATGTCTGGGTGGGTCTGTGACGTGCAGATTGTTGGGTGCCTGCAGAAATAGAACTGTCATTGGGTGTGGTTGTACATAGTGAGTATGCCTAAGCCCTTGGTACATGGCTATGGAAATGTAAGTGACCAACTAGTGATGTCATCAACGTTTATGGCAGTGCCTGGGTGGGCTCTGGCTGAGTCTTCATACATTTTTGGACCACGTGTAACAGTGTCTGGGAACGTGAGTATGCGGACAGATGTCTATAGTGGCAAAACCGTGGCTAGCACTGTTTATGTGTACGTATGTGGTCTCGGGTGTAGCTGGGGTTCTGTCTGTGTGTAAGTGTGCCTCACTGTGTCCAGGTGTTAGGGATGACTGGAGACATGAGTTGGCTGCGCATGCCTGACTTGTGTGTGCAGCCTTAGATGTGTGTCTAGAAAGCAAGACCATTCCTTCCTCACATCATCCCCTTGGGCACTGAGGGCCTCCTGAGGCCAAGAAATCCTCAACAAATGCCCCCCAGACACACCTACTCCTTCCTGGGCCCTGGGAACCAGGTGGCTGATCTCCCTGGTTACAGTTACCATGGCAGCCAGAGCCTTCAGGAGGGAGCCTGAGATGGAGGGGGGTTGGCTGCTGTCCAAAGGTAGGGTGGAGAAGGGGACTGAGCCCCACCTCAAGCAAGCGTCTCACCTTCTCCCTCCCTTGGGCAGGGTGGACCCAGGAGGCCTGAGCAACATCTGCCCCCAGCCCCCTGTGGGGCCCCGGGGCCCCCTGCACCCTCCAGGACGGAGCCAGGTGAGTGAGCAGCTTAGCATAGGCCAGGGACTGAGAGTGTACTTGGGTCTGCCTAGCGTGACCAGAGAAAACTGTTCCTCTAGGAACCAGTTTAAGGACACTCATGGGTAGACACCCTGACGAACTTCTTCCCTGTGCAGTGGTCATCAAAGCCACACTCATTCACAGAACACACCCTAGACTGTCACACACACCTGATGCTCAGATTGCACCCATATTCCCACACACACAGGGATAGAGTCACACTGCTACCACAGACACTCTCACCCACAAACATAGTCAGACACATGCATCGATAACAGTTCTTTTTGACCCACATGTGTGTCATCACCATGACGAGATTGTTTTCACACCAACACACACACGTCTGGGTGGATTCACACACACTTCCCAGACTCACAAGCGGGCACGGCTCTTTCACCAGACAGCACACTTGCACACCAACAGCCTCACAGACAATGCGCACAGACTCCCACACTCCAACAACTGTATTTTTCCAGGTAGCCCTCGCAGAACCCCGCTCTCACCAAACAGCTCTACTTTTGCACGCAGACACAGGTTCACACATAGTCCTCATTCTCACCCAAAGCCATCTCACATGTAACACTTATGAACAAAGACGACAACTCATGTTCTCCAACCCCCACAGGAGCACACTGGCTTACAGACCCAGCTTTACAACAGCCCCACGGACCCAGGCTTTCCTAAGACAACACCACACCAACAACTTTGTCAGACTCACAGTCTCACCAACAACCACTGAACTCTTGGACATGGTTTCTGGCCCCCTCACAGGCAACAACCAACAAAGACAGTAGCTACGACCTCACACCACGACAGTGTCACATACTATAGTCATGGACACACCATTTCAAAAACAACAGCTTCATGCTTAAACATAGACACACCCTGAGACAGTCACTGACACACAAGCCCTCATAGACAACAACAGACACACCATAGATAACACTCACTGATACACAACCACTCTTTGATACAGACGGCCTTCAGTGACAACCTTTAGCACACTCAGACAACAAGCACACGGTGGGACATAGATCCCCTCATGGATAACAACCATCCTCAGTACCTTTCTGGACAGCCTTCAGAGAACACACTCCCAGACACCATTCATTCAAGATTGCTCTGACAAACAACAGCTGTGTGCTGGCTTCCACATGGGCACAGAGCCCCCATCTGCTGTTGGTACTCCTAGTCCCAGGGACCCCCTCACCATCAAGATCCCTCAACTTCTTCCTGGGACTCTGTAGTGTAACTGATCATTCAAGGAAGACTAGCCACCGCTCTCTCACACACCTGGGGGCCCTGTGAGAGGCTGTGTCTCAGAGGCACAGAAACAAGCCTGTATTGCCCATCATCTTTGGACCCCCGACCTTATCTTCAACCCTTGGAGCTTCTGAATACCTTGACTTGTGTGCCCCTGACCTGTGCAACTCCCAATTCCAGAGCCCTCTGATTGGCCCATCCTCTAAAACTCTGGCCTTGTAACCCTTGAGCGCTCGCTATGCCTCCAATGCCTTGACTTCTCCTCCTTTGGATCCTTGTGCCTCTTCACTGTCACATCCCGCAACTACCAAATCCCTCAAACCTGTGACCTCTTGACCACCACCACAGACCCCCATACTCCTTATCCCTATGTCTTCTGATACCCATTGTGCCTGCCCTCTCTCTCCCTGCCTTCAGATGCCCCCTTTCCACATGAACTCCATGTCACCTGACCGGGAGCTGTAATCCCATGCCCCTTGAATGCCATGTATCCTTAGCCCTGTGACTTCATGCTCCCAGAGCACTGCGTCCCTGGCCCTGGCCCATTCCCCTGTTCTGTGTCATCAGACGGCGCAGGCACTATGAACAAGTTACGCCAGAGCCTGCGGAGGAGGAAGCCAGCCTACGTTCCTGAGGCCTCACGCCCGCACCAATGGCAGGCGGATGAAGACGCGGTGCGCAAGGGCACGTGCAGCTTCCCGGTCAGGGTGAGTGGGCGAGGCCTGGGTGGAGTGGGCGGGATCTGGAAGAGGGGGTGGGGCTATTGTGTTGTGTTTGAAGTTGCTGGGCTAGCTCACTAACGTCCTATTCCATGTTGAAGAGACTTCACATTCCCAAAGAACTGTGGAACCTGCAGGATTCTACGCTAGAGGTCTTTAAGGGATCTTTTGAAGTTGTTATAAAAACAAGAGACACTGTCTTGCGCCAGGAAAATATGAATATTACCTGGGAAACATTGAGGGGGGAAAGGAGGGAGGAGGAAGCGTGTCATCTGTTCAGAAAAGCTCACAATTTCCAAAGGGCGCAAGTGTTCTATCACATGAACGCCGCCTGGTGTATGCTAACCATAATCCTTTAAGAGTCTGCACTACACTTTTATAAGGGAGACAGTGGGACTCAAGACAGCGGAACTCAGCGGCCTAGGGTTCAAATCCTCTTCCTGGCTGTGTGCTGACAGATGCTGGTCCTAGCCCTTCTGCCTTATTAGCCCTTTCCCCCAGAAGTAGACCCAGAGTGTGAGGGGTTTGTTTGGGAGGTGCCAGAAATGTTGAGGTGAATGAGGAAGACCAACAATAAAGTGTGTTCTTAATCTGCAGCTGTGGACAATGGAAACGTAACACCATTGGGGAACTCTGGAAACAGTGTAGAACGTGCGTCTCAGCCATTCCACAATTTGAGGGAGCAGGAGCCCGTGTACACCAATCCCATAACGCATTGCGCGGGGACATACATGATGATGTAAGGGTGGGCCAGCCATTTGACGCAGCCAGCAGCGGGGTCTCAGGCACAGAGATACTGGTATTCAAGGAAACCAGTGCCGTGTAAAGGACTAGGAATGTGGGTGGACTCAGGAGATTCCACTGCTCCATTCTGTGCCTTAGTTTTGTTCAGCTTTTTATTGTGAACTGAATGGTTTACCGAGCAGAGCAGATCGTACACATTTTGTTTCATCTCATTGAGAGCGATCCCCTCAGTGTAACTAACATCATGCATTCCCACTTGGTCCCCATGCTTTCTGTTTCCATTCCTTCTTTCCTAACCCTTCCAAACTTTGTTCTTGGGTAAATGCTGCCTTTGTGATCTCAAATAGTTCAAGATTCTAAGATTCCTTGTTCCCCTTATAGATCAATTTTTTGGCTGAAAATTGAAACATAAGGGTGAGTTCATTTCCAGGCCCGAAGGGTGCCTAAGGACCATTGTCTCTGGAGTCTCAGCAGTCTCTATCTGACCAGTAAGCCTGCGCTTCAGTTTTCTCATCTCGGTGGTGGTACTGTGCCACCAAGCAGGTTGCGACTCAGAGTTTCCGAGGCTGTAAATCTTTACAGGAGCAGAAAGCCTCATATTACTCCCACAGCGCGACTGGTAGGTCCAAACTGCCGACTTTGTGGTTAGTAGCCCAGCTGATGATTATCTAGGCTACTGGAGCTCCTTTTCTCATAGCTGTAAAAAAATAAGACCCGTAGCTATCAAGTTGGCCCTCTAGGACAGAATAGAAGGGTAAATGCATCAGACTGCAAAACCATTGGAACTGCAAGGTTGGCGGTTCAAGCTCACCAGCCGCTCCTTGGAAACCCTGTACAGGGTCACTCAGGGTCGGAACCGACTTGATGGCACTTCACAACAACAAAAAGTTTTCCAAGGCTGTAATCTGTATGAAAAGTCACACCTTTCTCCTGTGGAGCAACTGTTCGAACTGCTAAACTGCCAGTTAGCTAGCAGGCAAGTGCTTACCACTGTACCACCAGATCTTCTCTCATCTATAAAACTAGGATCAAAATGGAGTCTCCCCTTGTAGGGATGAGGTGCTGAGTAAATGAGCACATATGGATAATGTGCTTGGAACATTGCCTGGTGCATCAGTCGGTGAACGCAGGAATTGTTGGTAACTGCTGATTTCTGCTCTGGTTCTCCTGTCCCCTCCCTCAGTACCTGGGCCATGTGGAGGTAGAAGAGTCCCGGGGAATGCATGTGTGTGAAGATGCTGTGAAGAAGCTAAAGGCGGTGAGTGAGGGGCTGGAGCCAGGGAGGAGGCAAGCTCAGGCCCAGCAATGCAGCCCTGACCACACATCTTTGTTCCCCTCACCCCAGATGGGCCGGAAGTCCGTGAAGTCTGTTCTGTGGGTGTCAGCTGATGGGCTCCGAGTGGTGGATGACAAGACCAAGGTAGGGGGCCCATGGAGGTGGGCACTAGTCAGCCTCTCTCCTTTCTCTCACTGCTGGAACCAGGGCTGAGGACACCTTCCCACCCACCTCTAGGATGTCTCTCCCTCAGGGACTTTCTAGACTAGGCCTTGTGCTCTCGTAACACCTTCTTGGCCCCCTAGTCATAATTCAGAAATGGTTTCTGTGGTGATTTGTGAACTGGGACAGGGAGTGGGGGAGAGTTCACCTGTTTACTCTCTGGGTGACCCTGGGCATGAGATTTAATCCCTCTGCGCCTCACTTACCTCATCCCTCATGTATAAAATGGGGATAAAAATAGACCCTACCATTAAATGAGAAAACATATTTAAAGTATTTAAAACTGGGGCTGACACTTCATAAGTTCTCAGCTCAGTGAGTGTCCATGTGCCCAACAAACCTGAAGCACCATGCTGTCCATGGAACCAGCTTCTGGGTCTGTCTGCTCACCACTGAGTCTCCTGCCCAGGCCTAGGAAGTGCCAGGCATGATGGGACTTGGGCTGATAAATGAACATTTGCATAGAAGTTCCTTCCACTTGAAATACCTTGCCTTTGTGCACTTGATTCCTCTAGAAGTTGTTGCTTACTAAAAATTCCAGGAAGCTCTGCCATACACCATACTCCCCTTTCCTGGCTCCCATGGGCCCCATGCCTTCCCCACCCAGTTCTAACCACTCTGCCTGCCCCTCCCCATCACAGACCTACACTTTTTCCCCTGTCCCACACCTGTGTCCCCCTTGGTCTGGTCCAAGTCCTCCACCTGTGCCTCCTCCATTCCACCCACATTGTATCCTGCTGGACTCTGGCCTGCCCCTCTCTGGTGATGGGTTGGATGCTCTCTATGAGCTGGGAGTCCATGAGGGCAGTGCCCACGCTTCTCAGGGAATGTTGAGTCTCCATCCCATTCAGGATTGGCCATTGAGAAGACACTGAGGGAATACTGAATGAATACATGAGAGAGAGCTCACTTTCCTCCCTGACTTCACTCTGGCTCTTCCCCAGGACCTGCTGGTAGACCAGACCATTGAAAAGGTCTCCTTTTGTGCTCCTGACCGCAACCTGGATAAGGCTTTCTCCTATATCTGCCGCGATGGGACCACACGACGCTGGATTTGCCACTGCTTCCTGGCACTCAAGGACTCTGTGAGTACCACTACAGCAGCCACTCCTCTGCCAGGTCCTGGCACTCCAGCCCCATCCCAGCCGGTCATGTGGACTCAGGCAAGTCCCTTACCTCTTAGGCGCTAATCTTTCTTCCTTGGGACTCTGGGTGGTGCAAATTGTTAACGTGCTCAGTTAACTGAAAGGGTTGATCCAGAGACACCTTGGAAGAAAGGCCTGGTGATGGACTTCCCCAAAATCAGCTCTTGAAGACTCTGTGGAGCACAGTTCTGCTCATACATCCATGAGTTTGCCATGAGTTCTACTCAATGGCAGTTGGTAATCTTTGTTCCAAACTTTGAAGCTGATTGTGAGTCTTGAGTGTTGTTGTTGTTAGGTGCCGTGCAGTCAGTACCAACTAATAGTGTGACCTTATGCACAACAGAATGAAGTACTACCCGGTCCGTCCTGTGTTAGCCTCACAATCGTTGCTACATTTGAGCCCATCGCTGCTTCCACTATGCTAATCCATCTCGTTAGGGGTCTTTCTCTTCTTCTCTGACCCTCCATTTTACCAAACATGATGTCCTTCTCCAGCGATGAGCCTTTCCTGTTAATATGTCCAAAGTATGAGAGATGAAGTCTGGCCATCCTGGCTTTCAAGGAGCATTCTGGCTGTACTTCTTCCAACATAGATTTAGTTTGTTCTTTTGGCAGTCCATAGTACTTTTAATATTCTCCTCCAACACCATAACTCAAATGCATCAATTCTTCTATGGTCTTCCATATTCACTGTTCAACTTTCACATGTGTATATTTGTTGTTGTTGTTGTGTGCCGTGGAGTTGGTTCTGACTCATAGCGACCCTGTACAGGGTTTCTGAGACTGTAAATCTTTACAGGAGCAGAAAGCCTCATCTTTCTCCCACGGAACAGCTGGTAGTTTCGAACTGCTGACCTTGCGGTTTGCAGCCCTATTCGTAATGACTACGCTAGCAGAGCTCCTTTAGGCTATTGAAAATACCATGGCTTGGGTCGGGGACACCTTAGTCCTCAAACTGACATCTTTGCTCTTGAACACTTTAAAGAGTGCTTGTGCAGCAGATTTGCCTAATGCAGTATGTCTTGAGTAGACCAATACAAAGTATTTCAAACAACGTGTGACCCATAGGGAGTGCTCATGAAAATGTTGGTTGTCTTTGTCACCATCATCTCAGTGGTTTCAGATGTTTCTTTGACGTTTCTTATTGAGGCACACAGATTCAGGGCAGAGGTGGTGAACTTTAGCCGACATATAGATTCCTTTCAGATCAAGCCTCCAGCTGATGTGCCCCTCAGAAAACATCCCCCCCGAGACCCATCTCAATTCATTTGCCTCTGGTTCTGGGGGCCAGTCAAGATTCCCTCTGAGAATCTCAACGTCCTACATGGATCTTTCTAAAGCATTTTAGCAGTTCTGAGACTTGTGACAGAAAAGATCCAGATAACAGTGGTTTGAATTAGCAATTTGTTTCTTTCATGGGAAAATCTATCCGAAGGTAGGCATGCCTTGTGGCAACATCTCTACCATCACTGGGTCCTACAGCTCCTTTCGTTTCTTACTCCACTGTCATCCTCAGCATGTGGCTTCTGCTCCATGACCCAAGATGGATGCCCTTGCTCCAGCCTTCACATCTTCATTCCAGCCAGCATCAAGGAAGGAGACATGAAGAAGACACATGCCCCATTTGGGGGAGGAGCACAGTACCTCCCCTTACATCCCATTGACCAGACCCAGTCACATGGACAAACCTAGCTGCATAAGATGGTGGAAAATACAGACTTTATTCTGCCCTGTGCCCTGGACCCTGATCTCAGATACCACCCAACGCTGGTAGGAAGCCACAGACTTAGCCCCTCACATCAGCCAGTGTTCTTTGGTAACAAATCCAGCAAACTTAAACCCAAAATGAGATTGATGGATGAGTATGAGGAATCTCACCAGGTTGAAAGGCAGTCGGAAGCATTCAGGATCAGAAAGGGCAGAGAGCAGGGCAGCCCTGAGGAGGTGCCTCAGTGGGCAGTTCTTTCAGGACCTCCACCTCCCAATCCTCTGGTTCCAAATTCTGATGAGGGGCTAGCCTCGCTTGGATCACTATCGTTGGCCCAAGGAGAGTGGAGCATTTTGGTAGACTTACACAATGTTGAAGAGGTGTTCGCAAAGAGATCTTGGAGTGCTGTTACCAAAAGCAGGGGCAGTGGATGCTGGGAAAAAATACCTGCCCATCACAGACCCTAACAGTAGTACTCTGTTCCTTGCCTTCTTTTCTTTCATGTTCCCAAAATCCCCACTTCAAATAGCTCTTAGCCTTCAAAACTTAACTAGTACCCCCCAGGCCACTCCCTTAAACAACCCGGACCTGAAATCATGGCTGGCAAATAAAGTTGAGCAGGCAGGTCGGTCCTGATCATCAGGGGCTGGTGTGGACGGATTGGAAACCCACCATCACCTGCTGTTGTAGATTCGATTCTAACTCACAGGGACCCCAGGTACGGCCGAGTAGAACTGTGCTCTATAAGGTTTTCAATGGGATGGCAACATTTTTATAAGAAGATCTCCAGGACTTTCTTCTGAAGCACTTCTGGGTGAACTTGAAGCCCCATCTTTTGGTTAGCAAGCAAGCACATTCATTGTTTGCATTACTTTAGGAACTTCAGAGCCCAAAGCAACTGCTAATTTTTGATCACAGTATAGTGGTTGTATCAGTTACCAATGTCTGGGTAACAAGTTGCCCTTAAGAGCCTCCACTGCCATCGAGTTATACAGGGCTTCTGGGACTGTAAATCTTTGTGAGAGGAGACAACCTCATCTTTCTCCTACTGATCAGCTGGTGGGTTTGAACCACCAACCTTGCAATTAGCAGCCCAACACCTAACCTACAGCACCAGCAAGACTTAGAACCGACTCAATGGCAGTCAGTGGGTAAGCTTAGGGGTCTGCTGTCATTAAGTTGATTCCAAGCCCTGGTGGCACTGTGGGTTAGGCGCTGGGCTGTTAATTGTAAGGCCGGTAGTCCCTGTATAGGGTTTCCGAGGCTGTCAAATCTTTATAGGGACTCCTGGTGTAGGGAGTGTAAACTGGACTGTGAACTGCAGTCCAAACCCAGCAGCTGCTCCTCATAAACCCTATACAGGGTGACTTATGAGTCAGAACCGACTTGACAGCACTTAACAACGACATCACATCTTTAGGGAAGCAGAACGCCTCATCTTTCTCCTGTGAAACAGCTGGTGGGTTTCAATTGCTGACCTTGGCATTCTTGTAGGAAATCAATGGACTCGTTGTAATTCTGGGTAAGGAATCCTGCCAATTCATGAGGGATAAGAATTAGGATCGACACAAAGTTGGTTCCTATGAGGTGGAGGTGAGGCATAGCCTCCACTCTCCGACCTTTTTACCAATTCTGACAGTAGCTGTTGCCCTCACAGCATTCTCTGCTTCTCTGCTGGGTTCACTAATGCATTGCAATGGCCACACACAACTCACAGACCATACTTATAGTTATGTGGTTTATTGTTGTTGTTGTTAAGTGCCATCGAGTCAGTTACGACTCATAGCAGCCCTGTATAGAATTTCCAAGGAGCGGCTGGTGAGTTTGAACCACCAACTTTGCTTATCCTACAGTGCCACACCAGGATTCCAGTTATGTGGTTTATTAGGAACTTCTTGTTAAGAGTTGTTGAGTTGGTTCTGACCCATAGTGACCCTGTATAGAGTTTTCGAGGAGCGGCTGGTAAGCTTGAACTGCTGACCTTACAGTTCAAATAGACCTTGCAGTCCAGCACATTAACCCACAGCGCCACACCAGGACTCCTTAATAGGGTACAAAACCTGGAATGGCACTGTAGGATAAGTTGTTGTTGTTGTTAAGTGCCGTCAAAGTCGGTTCCGACCCATAGCGACCCTGTATAGGGTTTCTGAGGAGCAGCTGGTGAGCTTAAACCGCCAACCTTGCAGTTCAAACGGCTTTGCAGTCTGGAGCATTAACCCACAGCGCCATACCAGGACTCCATAGGATAAGTACTGGACTGCTTGCTAATCACAAGGTTGGCAGTTCAAATTCACCAGCCACGCTTCAGAATCCTTACACAGGGTCCGTATGAATCGGAACCAACTCCACGGCACTTACAAACAACCACCACGATAAGCTGCCACTCAGGATAAGGATCACCTTGGAAGTAACTGGAAGAACTTAGGATCAAGTTCAGGAAGCACACAGACTCCATTGATTGGCGTCTCTGCTGGGCAGCTGCCTGCTTGCTGTGAAGGTCTCGCTGCCATTGGCCTCGCCATCATTGGGTTTTCTGTAGTCAAACTCCCTACTGTCCACCTCTCTATCTTTGGTCTCAATGCTTGTTGATTCAGCTTATAGCCCAGTATGGCAGCTCTAGTCTAACAGCAGTTTTCTGCCATTGAGCCTCTCTGCCTTTGGACCTCTCTGCCATGGCCGCTCCCCTGCGCACTGGCCCAGCTCAGATCTAAGGTAGCAGCTTCAGACTCAGTCTGCTCCCCTGCACTCTGCTTTCTCAACCAGCCCTGCTCTTAGAATCTTTCTCTCAACCAGGAGACCTCACTAAACCTGTGTTTATGCAAGGATAAGTCAAAACGTAGCATTGCTTCTAGGGTTCCAGTTCATCTATGCATAGGTTTATTCCAAACAAAATGTGTTTAAAATGTTCCTGCCGTCCTTGGATAACTGCAGACTTGTCTTGATCTTGTTAGAAACTTTGTATGTCATGGAAATCAACGATTTTGAGGTCAGAGCTAATATCAACAAAAACTCAGTTCAACTGGACATTTTCCCAAATCCTTGAAGCTTAGCACCAGGTTTGTGGGAATGCAACGCCACATAAAACAACAGTTTTTAGATGGATCAAGTGTCTTAGGGAATGTTGGGAAGGCCTCAAAGATGAGCCAAGAGAGGGAAGGCTGTCAACCTCAATGAAGAGACTGCTGAAGTTCAAAACTGGTGGAAAAATGTAAATTATTATATATGCTTGAGTGTTTTTTTTTTAAAAGGCTAAAATGAATAGAGAAAAATACAACTGATGGTACATGGAAGAGATTATAATTATTGTAATGAAACAAGGTGTATGATTTGTTGACTGTAAAACTAATGATCTGCCCTGTAAACTTTCACTCAATTCACAATAAAAACTTAAAAAAAAACTGGTGGAAGAAGCCCATAGAATTACCAGTGTTGCATTAGCTACTGAAGTTGGGATTTTACATGGTTTTGCATTTTCAATTTTGAGCAAACATCTTGACTTAGTTAGCTTTCTGCCCAATGGGTACCAAAAGTGTTGCATGAAGATCAATTAGCTCAAAAAGCTGATCTTTTCCATCCATCATTCAATCAAGATTGAAGCTAATGGAGACAATTGTAACCAAGGACAAGTGTTGGATTTATTAATATGATCCACAGAGAAAGACCCACTCAAAAAAGGTGCTCTTTGAGGGAATCTGCTGGGACAGTTGAATTCAAGACAGAGGTTAGCTCAGAAGGTTGTGGACACTTTTTTGGGGGATCCCAAAGGAGTAATCTTTTTTTAAGTTTTTATTGTGAATTGAGTGATAGTTTACATGGGAGAACATCAGTTTTACACTCATTGTTTCATTGTAATGATTACAATCCCCTCCACGCATCATCATTCAACAATATTTGCTTCTATTCCCTCTGATTTTTTTTCGGGGGGAGGGATGGTATGTACACAAAAACACTTAGGAATATATAATCATTTAAACAACCAAAGGCCACATTCTGCAAGTCTGCCTCCTGGCCACCAGCACACAGCCTTTCTCTTTCCATGAGTCTAGAGTCTTCAGCTGCTCCCTCTCTCCAGGACTTCGTCTCTGCCTTCATCTCTGGTGTCGCTGCTTCTCTGGATCTGTTCATGTTCTTCTCCCTTGATGGTCCTAGTGTTCTCTGTTCCTGGACTGTAGGATTAACTACTCCCCCCTTTTTGTTACAAAACTTCTACCTTTACAGTTGTAACAGTTGAAATTAATCATGATAACAATTACTCTATTGAATCATAAGAATCTTAACCCCATCTCCTTTTACCAGACTCATCTAGACAAGATGAAAACTATTCAGTGGGGATTCTACCAAAGGAGTAATCTTGATAGACATTTTTCAAAGGATACAGGAAAATCATGGGAGCTTGTTAAAAAGAAAGGGAGGTTGTTGTAAGAAAACTGAAAACTGGATTGGTGAGAAAAAGGCCAGGAAAGTAGCGCTGAGAATTTTCTCCCTCATCACAACAGTGCATTTGTTCATTCTTTAGAGTGGCAAGAGCTTTCTTACAAGAAATTCGCCGGGAAACCTTACCCCATCCACCCTACAGCCGTGATCTTGCCCTTTCCGGCTTCTTTTTGTTCCTTAAGCTCAAAGAACATTTAAGAGGAACAGGATTTGAGTCCCTTGAGGATGCCAAAGCTACCATTTTGACATGGTGTAAGCGAGAAGCCAGAATTCTTCAGGGAAGGGTTAGAGACATGGAAACACTGCCTTTAGAAATGTCTAGACCTAGATGGAGACTATGTCGAGAAACAATGGATTCATATTTTGGTATTTTTGCATAATAAAAAAATAGCAATACTTTTTGAGTTATCCCCAGATATCCTGATTCTCCTCATTTATAAGACCAGCCTCCTTCACTAAACCTGAGTTCAACCAATCTTCAGTTACCTATGAGATGTTAGTCAACTCAGGTCTTGCTGACTGCCAGGTCAAAGTATCAAGACATCAAGTTGTTTGCAGTTTTCCCAGGAAATGCCAGGCAACCCTAGAAATCACTGGGCAAAAGTAACAGACTTCCTGGGTAGGAAACAACCTGAGAGACCCACTCTATCCCACCCCACTGCATCCCACCCAAGGAGCTTTTTCAAAGAAACAGAGCAAAGATAACTCCTCAAGGCCTAGAGGAATATCTCTCAAGCTATATTTTTTTTTCCCAAAGAACCAAGGCAAAAGGTCACATAAAGGGACTCATTTCATCACAGTCTTCAATGTTAGGGTTTGTTTGTTGATTCTCAGTTCTATGTTATTGGTCTGTATGTCCATCATTGTGCAGTAAGGTTGAGGTTTTGTGTGATGGTTAAGGTTGTTTGTCAATTTGAGTGTGATACTTAGTGGCTTGGCAGTTACGATGCAGTTTGGTAGTTATGTTACATCCCCCTTTAGTGATCTAACATAATGTCTTCACTTCCATGGTGAAACCTACTATGAGCAGCCAATCAGTTGAAAGGGAGTTTCATCAGGGGTGTGGCCTGAATCTAATATATATGGATGTCTTTGATGGCTTTGGATCTTGTGTCCAGCTCATCATCCCCTAATCTCCGGTTCTGGGGACTTGAGCCAGCAGTCGGTTGTATTACCTGCCAGTCTTGGAATTTGTTAGCCTCTGTGAGCTGTGAGCCAACAGCCTGCCATCTTGCCTGCCAATTTGGGGGAATTGTCAGCCCCTGCAGCTAAGTGAGTCAGCAGAAGCCTCCCGACCATGCACTTTTGTCCGTCTCTACAACTATGTGAGCTATTTCCTTGAGATAAATCTAACCGGAGTGTGGCACTGTAGGCTGAGCACTGGACTGCTAACTGCAAGGTCCTCAGTTCAAATCCACCAGCTGCTCCTTGAAGCACTTAACAACAACGTATATGTACACATATGTAAACTTCACTGGTTTTGTGTCTCTAGGAAACTCAGCCTAAAACACATTGGTTCTTTTTCAAGATTTTGGCCATTTGGGATCCCTTGAAATTCTGTCTGAATTTTTGGATGAGCATTTCAATTCCTGTCAAAAAGGCCATTGGGATTTGGATAAGGATTACATTGAATCTGTAGATCACTATGTGTAACACCGCCATCTTAGCAACATTCAGTCTTCCATGAACACAGGATGTCTTTCCTTTTACTTAGGTCTTCCATTTCTTTCAGCGATGTTTTGTAATTTTCAGTGTACATTGCACCTTCAGTTAACTTTGGCTAACTTTATTCCTAAGTAGTTTATTCGTTTTGATGCTGTTGTAAATGAAATTGTAGTTTAAGCCTTATTTTGGGCTGGTTTGTTGCTAATGTGCAGAAATACAACTGATTTTTGAGTACTGACTGAGTGTATTAGCTCTAACAGTGTTCTGTGATTCCTAGGATATTCTACTTGCTCCTATAAGATCCTATCATCTGTGAATAGAAATGGTTTTACTTCTTTCTTTCCAGTTTGGATGCTTTCTCTCTCTCTCTCTGTTTTTTTTTTTTTTTCCCTTTATTTTGTTTTGTTTTGACTAATTGCTTTGGCTAGAACATCCAGTACAGTGTCGTAATGCAGTGGTGAAACCAGGCATCCTTGTTTTGTTCCTGATCTTAGGGAGAAAGCATGCAGACTTTTACCATTGCGTATGTAACTCTGGGTTTTTCATAGATTCCTTTGATCCTATCAAGGAAATTCCCTTCTATTCCTAGGTTTCTGGGTGTTTTTTCATTATGAATAGGTACTGGACTTTGTCAAATGCCTTTTCTGTATCAACTGAGATGGCACTTTTTTTTTATTTTGCTTTTTTGTTTTTCTTGATTCTGTTAATATGGTGGTGTCCTGGTGTGTTGTTACAGGTTAATGCACTGTACAGTAAAATCAGTTTGAACTGCAAGATCGACGGTTCAAGCTTACCAGCTGCCTCTTGGAAACCCTCTACAGGGTCACTATGAGTCGAAACCGACTCAACAGCACTTAACAACAACAATTAGTATGGAATGTTACATTGGTTGATTTTTGTATGTTGAACCATCTTTGCATCCCTGAGGTAAATCCCACTTGGTCATGGTTTATAATCCTTTTAATATGTTTCTGGATTTGGCTTGCTAGTTATTTTGCTGAGAATTTTTTTGTTTTCAAATTTAACTTTAAGAGGTGGCCAAGCGTCTTAGTTACAAGCAGAAATCGACAAATCTGATTTGAATCACAACTTTGATGCTCATGTGTGGTTTTGGGTGAACTGACATTTCATCAGTTTATTCATCTGTGAAATGAATTCCTAAGAGTATCCCTTTACACTTTACCAAAGAAGACACTCAGGCAGCCAATAAGCATATGAAAAAATGTTCACCATCAGTAGCCATTGTTGTTGTTAAGTGCCATTGAGTTGGTTCCGACCCATAGCAACCCTGCATAGGGTTTCAGATGAGTGGCTGGTGAGCTTGAACCCACTACCTTGAGATTCAAATCGACTTTGCAGTCCAGCACATTAACCCACAGCGCCACACCAAGACATTAGCCATTAGAAAAATACAAATTAAAACAGTAATGAGATACTGTCTCTCTCCAACATTAATAGCAAAGTACCAGAAAACCACAAATGCTGCCGAAGGTGTGGAGAGACTAGAACATAGAACCCTTATATACTGCTGGTGGGACTGTAAAATGGTGCAACTACTGGGGGAAATGATATGACACATAGAAATAGCAGCTGACCCAGTAACCCCTCTACTTGGTATATATCCTAGAGAAATCAGAGCCGTGACACAAATAGACACATGTATACCTGCATTCATCACAACCACAAAAAGATGGAAACGACCTAAATGCCCATCAGTGAGAAGGGATAAACAAACTTTGGTCCGTGCAGACACTAAGTCCACTATGCAGTATTTTTAAAGAATAGCAAAAGATCTTCCAAACATCTTACAGCATGGATGGAGCTGGAGGTCACTGGGCTGAGTGAAATAAGCCAGTCACAAAAGGGCAAATATTGCATAAGACCACTGTAGTAAAAATCCCACAAAAAAAGTTTCACACTGAAAGTGATACTCTTTGATGGTTACTAAGGGTGACAGTGAAGAGGTGGGTGACTCAGTGACTGGAGGTATTACATGGGTTAAAAATAAATATAAACCTTTAAAAAAAAAACCAGAGTATCCCCCTCCTGGTACTGTTGTGATTTTGACAGCTGTATATACCTGTGTAACCCAAGCACTAGAGCACTGTCAACACCCCCATAAATTTCCCTCATGCCTCTCTGTTAATACCTACCTACCATTCCAAGAAATGAGTATTCTGATTTTTTTTTTCCACCATAAATACATTTTGCCTACTCTAGGACGTTTTATATATACATGGAGCTAGGAGCTAATGCTACCTGGGAGAAAGATGAGGCTTTCTACTCCCGTAAGGATTTACACCCTCGGAAACCCTGTACAGGGTCGCTATGAGTCAGAACCGACTCCACGGCACTTAACAACAACAACAATACTACCTGGAATTGTTGTGAAGTGCCGTCGAGTCGATTCCGACCCATAGTGACCCTGTATAGGGTTTCCAAGGAGCAGCTGGTGAGCTTGAACCACTGACCTTGCAGTTCAAACGACTTTGCAGTCTGACGCATTAGCCCACAGCGCCACACCAGGACTCCACCTGGAATTAGTTAAACTCCAGGTTAGGGCATAGTCTTCCAACGTGCTGGTTCTGCTCAAGACTTTTGATGCCAGTTACAATTTCAGGGGGCATGTCTGACCAGCTGATGCCAAACTTGGGGGTCCCACAGACTCCCTCAGATTAAATAGTTCACTAGAATGATTCAGAACTCAGAAATGTGCTACACTGATGATTACAAATCAGTACCAACCAAAGGAACATGCAGTGAGATCCTGGTGGGGAAAGGTCCCAAGCTCAAGGCTTCTGTGTGCCCAGGACAAATTACTCTCCCACTTTCAATAGGGAACATTTCATACGGAGTATTATTTCCAACCCAGGAAGCTCACCTGAGTGTTGGCATCCAGAATTGTATTGGGGTTTTGGTTGCACAGTAGGATGAGCACTGGACTGCTCACTACAAGGTCAGTAGTTCAAATCCACCAGCCGCTCTGCAGGAGAAAAATGAGGCTTTCTGCTCCTAGTGTGGCAACGGTGGGATAAAACACTGGACCACAAGGTTGGTTTGAATCACAAGGTCATTGTTCAAACTCACCAGCTGCTCCTTAGAAACGCTATACAGGGTTGCTATGTGTCGGAACCAACTCGATGGCACTTAACAACAACAAATAAGTTAGCATCGACTTGATGGCAGTTTTTTAAAAAAATAATTCTATAAATATGATTGATCATCGCCCACATGACTAAACTCAGTCTCCAGTCCCCTCCCCTCCCTTAAGGTCTGTGATGGTCTTACTTGGCTCAAAGCCCCAACCCTCTAATCACATGGTTGGTCTTCCTGGCATGGCCACTCCTTTCCTGAGTCATCTCCTTACCATAAGCTACCAGATGTGGTCCAAGGCGCTAATCATGAATAATCAATACACTCCAACCATTCAGGAAATCCCAGGATTTTAAGGTCACTTCCCAGGAACTTGGAGACAAAGTCCAGCCAAATTCTTTATTACATCCGTACAGTGTGCATTGTTTTCTGTGTGGCTTCTTTCACTTGGGGGTTGTCACTTGTAACCCCCTTCTCGTGGTACAGATGAGCATACAGAAGCCAGAGAGGTGAAAGGATTCCTTCAGAATCACCCAGCATCTAGGGGCTGGACCCCAGGGCTCCAGGAGTCCAGTGCCCACCACAGCATCTCTTGACACCTGCCTGGCTTCTTCCTGCAGGGCGAGAGGCTGAGCCACGCCGTGGGTTGCGCTTTTGCAGCCTGCCTAGAACGAAAGCAGAGGCGGGAGAAGGAATGTGGGGTCACAGCCGCCTTCGATGCCAGCCGCACCAGCTTCTCCCGAGAGGGTTCCTTCCGCCTGTCTGGAGGTGGACGTCCCACTGAGCGAGAGGCCCCAGACAAAAAGAAAGGTAGGTACTGCCCAGGGGGCAGGCTGGGCAGAATGGGCGTGGGGGGGAGCCGGTGTTGGCGGATGACTGCAGTAATACAAGGACTCAGGAGTTGATAAAATAGGGCAAGACCTCAGAAGTTTTGGTATTGTCTGTAAAGTACATTCCAGCTTCAGAATTCATGGAGAAAAATTCCGCAAGTCACAAACCACACCAGAACTCACCAAGGGCTTGATTATCTGCCAAGTCAGGGAGGTTCTCAGTGACTTTCAAACTGCGTGTGGAGCCTAAATTTGGTCACAATCCATGGGGCGGGGGGGTAGGCACAAACAGTTTACTGGCAGTTCAAACCCACTCAGTGGCTTCTTGGAACAAAGACGTAGCAATTTGCTTTGGTGAAAGTTGTTGCTGAGAGTTGGAAGCCCCATGTGACAGTGCAAACAGAGGGTAATTTATGTATTATCTTAAAATTTTATATTGTTGTTAAGTGCTGTGGAGTTGTTTCCGACTCATAGTTTCTGACTCATAGCGACCCTGTACAGGGTTTCTGAAGCTGTAAATCTTTATGGGAGCAGAGAGCCTCACCTTTCTCCTGCAGAACAGCTGGTAGTTTAGAACTGCTGACCTTGAGGTTAGCAGCCCGATCCATAACTACTGCGCTACCAGAGCTCCTTACTTTAGGTTAGGGATTGGGTAAAGGTTTACAGAGCAGACCAGTTTTCCATACAACAACTCGGACACATTTTGTTTTATGTCATTGATTGTAATCCATTCATTGTTGCATCGCTGATCCCACTTCCTCCCTGTGTTTCCTCTTTCCATTTCCTTCTCTCCTAACCCTCTGAACTTTGTCCTTGGGTAAAAGCTGCCCTTTTGATCTCAGATGGCCAGCTCTTCTAGGGTGTGCGTACCTCACTAGTGGCATTGTTCCCCTTATACACATTGTTCCCCTTATAGCCATGGGGATGAGTTCATTTCCAGACCTGAAGGGGGGCTAAAGACCATAAAGAACATAAAAAAAACAGTCATGGGTGTGCCAACAGCCTCTATCTGACCAGTAAGCCTGGTCTTTTTTTTATTTTTTATTTTTTGAGTTTTGTTCCACGTTTTTCTTCTACTCTATCCAGGACCTTCTAATGTGATCCCTTTCAGAGTGAGAATGCCCTTTAAATCTATTAGATTAAAAGGAGTAGATATCAAGCACGCTATCCGGTAGCTAATAACATCTTGCTTAGCCAAACCCCCACGGGTTACAGCAGTAACAAAAATTTAGCAATTAACAAAAGTTAGACTAAGTTATGCTTGGTAGAGGTAGCCAGGGCCATCTAGTTCTTCCGGTCTCAGGGGCTTCCTAGGATTGCCTTACCTGTAATCTTTACAGAAACAGATGGATAATTTTTCTTCTGTGGAACCTCTGGATATATTGGAACTGTCAACCTTTCTGTTAGGTGTCATTCACAAGCTGCTTGTGCCACACCAAAGATTTCAGTCAAAAAACCCCATTTGTTGTTGTTAAGTGCCGTCGAGTCGGTTCTGACTCATAGCGACCCTGTACAGGGTTTCCGAGGCTGTAAATCTTTACGGAAGTAGAAAGCCTCATCTTTCTCCCAAGGAGCAGTTGCTAGTTTCGAACTGCTGACCTTAAGGTTCGCAGCCCGATTCATAACCATTACTCTATCAGAGCTCCTTTAAAAAAAACCCATGGAGCAGTCCTAATCTATAAAACACAAGGTCACCATGAGTTGGACTCAGCTCCACAGCAATAGAGTGTTTTGTTTGTTTGTTGTTTGTTTGTTTTATATCAAGACCTATTGTTATTGTGAATTTGTTGAGTTGTGGCAGTAAAAGTGAGAAATAGAAATAGGAAATAGGAATATCAAATGTACTAAGGGTTGTTGTTGTTGTTACATGCCATTGAGTTGATCCCAACCCATAGTGACCCTGTATAGGGTTTCCGAGGAGCAGCTGGTGAGCTTGAACTGCCGACGTTGCAGTTCAAATGGCTTTGCAGTCTGGCGCATCAACCCACAGCGCCACCCCAGGACTAAATGTAGTTTAAATGATACTTTTATTCAGATGTACGTGTTTTTTGTATGTGGAATGGGTCACCGTGTGAAAGGTTTGTTCTTATGCTCAGTTTGAAAAATGGTTCATAAGCACTAAAATTGCATAAAAGATAAACCAAGAAAAAAAAACCCCCACCAAATTGTTGCCGTCAAGTTGGTTCTGAGTCATAGTGTTTGTAAAGAACAGAGTAGAACTGCTCCATAGGGTTTCCAGGGCTGTAGTGGCTCCATACGATCAGCACTGGACTGTGAACCACAAGTTCTGAGGTTCAAATCCACCAGCCACTCTGTGGAAGACAAACAAGGCTTTCTGCTCCTGTGAAGATTTAAAACCTCAGAAACCCTCTACAGGTTCACTAGGAGCCGGAACCAACTTTATGGCACTTAACAACAACAACAACAACCTTTAAGGACACAGACTGCCACATCTTTCTCCTAGGGAGCAGCTATTGGGTTCAAACCTCCAACCTTTTCATTAGCAGCTAAGCCCTTAACTCCTGCCTCTCCAAGGCTCCTGTGTAAAATGGTAAATACTTAGTAAATTCTGAAAGAGTGTGTCTACATGTGTATTTTAGAATGTAAGTACAAGCTGACTAACAATGTATATTTTTACTTTTACTATAGATTTGCTGTTTTAAAAAATTGGGGAAACACTAGTTAGAATTTCCAAAGCATTTACCATTGAGAACTGCTCCCAGATTAAAAGAGACTGAAGAGATCTGACTAATAAATGCGATGTGCCATCTGGGCTTGAAGCCTGGTTTTATTTTTTTGGTTTTTTTTTTTAAAGGGCAGAATTGACTAAGTGAGGAAACTGGAATATGGACTTAGCTTCACATGGATACATACTGAGTGTCCTGAGTGAAAGGATTATTGTCATTGTGTGGGAGAATGTCTCTGTGGTAGTTACTAAGTGCCATCAGTCCGTTCTGACTCATAGCGACCCTGTAGAGGGTTTCTGAGGAGCAACTAGTGGGCTCCAACCACCGACCTTGTGGTTCGCAATCCAGTGCCGATCGTTTAGCGCCACACCAGGAATCCAGAAGATAACTTACTCAACACTAAGACCTTCATTGTATACCTCCTAAGAACCACTGATCTTTCAGCGAGCAGTCCAGTGTTTATCCTAAAGCATTTGCTCCTTGGAAACCCTATACAGGGTCTCTATGAGTCGGAATCGACTCAATGACACTTCAAAACAACAAGTTGTCTTATAGTACAGATGGGTACTAACAGAAAGGTGGCAGTTTGGACCCACCCAGAGGCACGTTAACAACAGCAACAACAGAGGCACCTTGGAAGAAAGGCCTGGTGAACAACTTCCCAAGAATCCAGTCATTGAAAATCTTATGGGGCATAGTTCTACTCTGACATGGGTGGGGTCGCCATGTGTCTAAAACCACTCAAAAACTAGTAATAAGTTGTAACTTATTACACGGTACCAAAAAAAAAAAAACAAACAAAAAACTGAGCTCATGTGAGCAATTAGGAGACCTGGGGTGTGGCCCTGTGGAGTGATGGCGCCAGACTGCAAAGGCACTTTGAGCCACAAGGTCGGTGGTTCAAGCTCACCAACTGCTCCTTGGAAACCCTATACAGGGTTGCTGTGGGCTGGAACCGACTCGACAGCACTTAACAATAACATGAGCAAATAAGGTAACACTGTGGACCATTTATGAATGCTCAGTAATGAGTTTTCATTATTTTATTAGTGCAACTTTCTGCTAAATTGTTTTTCTAAATAAAGATTTAAGAAACCAGATTTTATCAGTTAGCGTTTACAAGGTATATTTTCACATGACCACTCACAGTCCTTAAAAGTTCTTTGCAGTGCATAAAGCATTTTACTGTTTACATAATGTATTAAGGGGAGCTTGGTGGCTCCATAAGATAAGCAGTGGACTACGAACCACAAGATTGGCCATTCAAGCCCACCAACCACTGTAAGGGAGAAAGATGAAGGGCTTTCTGCTTCCCCTAAGATTTAAAGCCTCAGAAACGCCAAGCAGGGTCACTCTGAATTGGAACCAAGTTGACAGAACTTAATAACATCAACAATAACATTCACTACGCATTGAAATGAGTAAAGAATTTTAACCAGTGGTGAAACAGACTCTTGTGGACTCAAACACACCAGCAATCTAGAAAGATGGCACAGGACTTGACAGCAATGTTGGATTCTGTTATATATAAATAATGTCACCAGTTTGGAGCCAACCTGATAGCAACTAACCACAGTGAAATTGACAAAGGGCTGGAATCATGTTTAACTATTTAGAAAGCCCACACTGGCTGCACTATCTTTTCAGTTCGGAAACTTTTCTCACCATTTTCATAGGATATTAGAATTTACAAAGACCGTTGTCACATGCAAAGCATGTTAACAACGTTTGCAAAAGGTTTTACTGTTTCCAAAGGATATTATAAATTCCAGGCACTTTGCATTATACAAAACACTTCATTGTTTGTACAGCAAAATGAGAGCCTACAAAGGAAATTCTGATTTGCCAGACCTATCGCAAAGGCATGGCACTTTGACCAAGCGTTTTTTTTTCCTATTTACTTTGGGAATTACAGAGGAGTATATTTTTCACAAGGCTGTTTGCCAGATTCCAAAGCATTTAACATTCACTGCCTCAAATGGCCTTGTCAGAAGGCCCAGGGAAGATAGCACAGGGATGCTTACCCCAGGTTACATTTGGGGAAGGACCCTCTGGGTGGTACAGTCTGTTAACATGCATACTCAGTTGCTAACCAGAAGATTAGAGGTTTCAGTCCATCCAGAGGTGCTTTGGAAGAAAGGTCTGGCAGTCTTCTTCCTGAAAATCAGTCATTGAGAACAATGTGGGCTCTGGTTAAAATCAACAACAACAGTTGGGGAAACGAGCCAGAGTGGGGAGGGAAACTTCCTGAGGTCTCCCAGTGAGGTGGAGGCAGAGGTGGCTTCCTATTCCCACCCTGTTCCAGGCTGTTTCCACTACTCCAGACCAGGTCTGTGTGCTGACATTAGTCACCTCAACCTGGGAGATGGGAGAAGCAACTCTGGGGCATCTCACTGCCCTTTCTGGGTCAGAGTTTCATCCTCCTAGCATTCAGGCTGAGGACTCATGGGAGGACTCCTTCCCTCTCAGTTGGTATTTTGAGCTACTACATCTATAAGTAAAGGAGCTCTGGTAGCGTAGTGGTTACGAATTGGGCTGCGAACCTTAAGGTCAGCAGTTCGAAACTACCAGCTGTTCCGCGCGAGAAAGATGAGGCTTTCTGCTCCATAAAGATTTACAGCCTCGGAAACCCTTTACAGGGTCGCTATGAGTCGGAACCGACTCCACGACACATAACAACAACATCTATAAATATAGGTCAAGGTCATCAAATTGTAGCAATTTACCCTGTTTCCTTTATCAAAAATTGTGTTTGTGTATTGGCAGAGGTAGGTGGGACCTATCCTCTTTGTTAAGTGGGGAGACTAAATTATCCTTCCTGGAGCACAGAGAACAGTCTCAAAGAAGAGGGAGCTCCAGCTGAGGGGCTGGAACCACCTGAAAGCTGCTCGGAGGATGAAGTCTGTCTAGAGGGACGGGTAGCAATTGAAAGAAGGGAGGTATTTGAAGTGGGAAGAATGGTGTGAGGGAGACCAAGAGAAGAGCAGATAGAATGAGAGAAAGCCATCATGGGGAAGACTGAGACAGAAAGGCAGTTCAAGGCAGTCAACATCCTCCTTCCTACTGCTGGGCCTCAGTCACCACATCTATAAAATGGGTTGTTGTGGGTATGGATAAGTTCATGTTTACAAAGCACTGGGAATAATGTCTCTTGGGCCAAATGTGTGTTACATTCATCAGAAAGGGAGTTGGAGGGTCGCAGGGAGAGAGGGAGAAAGTAAGTGGCAGAGGAAGAAAGATTTGAGCCAGTAGCTAGAGAGAGACAAGTCAACCTGGGAGAAGATTCTCCAGGAAGCTCCAAGAGACAGTGGTCTTGACTTGAATAGGACAGGAGGGGTTTCAGAACGCTGACTAGCCTGTCTTCAGGACAAGGAAGGCAGCTTGTGGAACAATCAAGGCTTGAATGCCAAGGTGAAGTCTCTAACCATCTGGTTCTCTTGTGTTTCCAGCAGAGGCAGCAGCTGCCCCCACTGTGGCTCCAGGCCCTGCCCAGCCTGGACATGTATCCCCGACGCCAGCCACCACGTCCCCTGGTGAGAAGGGTGAGGCAGGCACCCCGGTGGCTGCGGGCACCACTGCGGCAGCCATCCCCCGGCGCCACGCCCCTCTGGAACAGCTGGTTCGCCAGGGCTCCTTCCGTGGGTTTCCCGCACTCAGCCAGAAGAACTCACCTTTTAAACGGCAGCTAAGCCTGCGGCTGAATGAGCTGCCTTCCACACTGCAGCGTCGCACTGACTTCCAGGTGAAGGGCACAGGTGAGCCCCGGGCTCAGTGGGAAGGAGCATTGGACTGAATCAGCACTGTCTGCTGTGGGCAGAGAATACAGGAAAGGAGAAACACATTATGATTGATTGGTACTGTCTGCTATGGGCAAAGGACAGAGAAGTAGAATGTATCCAGATCAATTAGCCATGTCTGCCATGGACATTAGATAGGATAGGTGGTACAGGTCTGATTGATTAGTAATGTCTGCTGTGGCAGGGATGTCTACCGTGGACAGAGGCAAAAAGAGAAATAGCACAGTTGCCATGATTTTACCTAAGAGAAGACTGGGGCACACGGCCTGTGCTACCAAGTCTTTGACTACAGAGTCATGAGATCTGGCACAAAGGAAAGAAGGATTGTGATGGATTAACAATGCCTATCTTGAACAGCTCTGGTAGCGTAGTGGTTACGAATCGGGCTGCGAACCTTAAGGTCAGCGGTTCGAAACTACCAGCCGCTCCGCGGGAGAAAGATGAGGTTTTCTACTCCCGTAAAGATTTACACCCTCGGAAACCCTGTACAGGGTCGCTATGGGTCGGAACCGACTCGACGGCACTTCACAACAACAACAACATCTTGAACAGGGAATCTTGAACAGTAGCAGATATCATGATCTCCTAGTAATGTCTGCTATAAGCAAGAGAAAGAAGAGAGATGACTAACTACATGATTGATTGGCAGAGTTTGCAGGGACAGGGGAGAAGAGAAAACAGCCAAAAGTCTTGTTTTTGCCCAAGGGAAGACTCCCATAATTTGGACAGTGGAAACTAGAGGTGAAGGACGTAGGTGAGTGGAAGAATCACAGGGATCGAGGAACATTGTGATGTGTTAGTCACGTCTGTGTGGGCAAGAGATTAGACAGAGGTAGTGATTGTCATTCTAATTGGTAGCCAGGTCTTCCTGGGACAATGTAGAGGAAAGAGATGGCATATCATGGTTGACTAGCAATGTCTGCCATAAATAAGGCATAGGAGAAGGGCAGCATAGATGTTTGGTTTAAAGGAAAGATGAAGTTCCAAGGACTTGTCCTCTCTTCCAGCATGAGTTCTGATTCACTGAGGGCTAAAGTGAGCAAAGAACTCTGGGGAAAAAAGATAGTGCTTGATTAATAATGTCTGCCAACAGCAAAGGAAAGTATATATATATATAATTTTGGGGGGGTAAGTTTTTATTGTGAACTGAGTGATAGTTTACATGGGAGAACATCAGCTTTACACCGTTTCATTGCAATGATTATTACAGTGTCCTCATGCATCATCATTCAACAGTATTTGCTTCCATTCCCTGTTTGTTTGTTTGTTTGTTTGTTTTTTGGAGGGGGGTTAGGGATGTACACAGAAATACTCAGGAATATATAATAATTTAAACAACCAAAGGACACATTCTGCAAGCCTGCCTCCTGGCCGACAGTACCCAGTCCCTCTCTTTCAATGAGTCCAGAGTCCTCAGATGCTTCCTCTCTCCATCTCCTCATCTCTGCCTCCATCTCTAGTGTTGTTGCTTCTCTGAATAGGGCCCCACACTCTGCTCAGGCTCTTCTCATTGATGGTCCTAGGATCCTCTGTTTCTGGGCTGTAAGATTGACTACTCCCCCATTTTTCTTAACAAAACTTAATACCTTTACAGTTGTGACAGTTGCAATTAATCATGAAAACAATTTCTCACTATTGAATCATAGGATTCTTATTCCCATCTCTTTTCACCAGACCCATCTAGACAAGATGAAAACTATTCAGTGGGGACTTTACCTTTCCCCACACACTCTGAAACTAAACTCCCTCTTGAAAACTTGTAAGCCAGTCACTTTGTGCCTTTATCGCCCCCTCATTTTAGGTAGCCAATGCCTAAATTGCCCATCCCTAATCTACCCTGTATACAGAGGGAATAGGATTGATACTTGATATGAAGACTCCTTCCCTCTCAGTTGGTATTTTGAGCTACTACATCCATAAGTATAGGTCAAGTTCATCAAATTATAGTAATTTACACTTGTTTTCTTTATCAAAAACTTTTTTTTATCTTCTTCTAGTCGAGTTCTGATTATCAAGCCATCGAGGCTAGGTCAAATGGATACTATCTGTAAGTTTGGGCATTCTTGTGCATCTCCCCACACTTCATGTCAGCTGGATGTTTCACTCTCAGCTCTGGCCCTCCGTGGCTATGTCCTTGTCCATGGGCTCAGGAGTCCCCAGGTCTCACCACATTTTAGACCAACCAGCCCTTCCTCTTCTCTGTTTCATCTCCAGGTCAATGGGAGTCTATGGAGTGTGGTTGAACTCAGCCCATTTCTTCATTGCTGCCTTTTCCCCTCTTCGACTCATCAGTAGACCAATGTGGTCACCAGCAAGCTTACATGGCTGCTCATGTATTCCCTCTGAGTTTCAGTCTTAGAGGGGGGTTTGTCCTGAAGGAACTTGATTGCTTGCCTTGCTGGCTTCCTGGCAAATAACTTGCTTGTTCTTGTAGTGATACTGCTATTTTTGTTTTGAATTTTTCCTGCTGATCTTTCTTTGAAGATGTATCTTGTGCTTCTCTAGCTGTTTCAGGCTGGTCTGCTTGTCCTTTCTAGTGGGAATGTCCCACCTCAGAAGGTTCTGGATGGGGCTCAGAATTCCACATAAGGTCCTATAATACTGCAAAGACTCCGCAAAAAGCCAGGAAAGGAAAATTAAAAAACAAACAAACCGTTGCTATGGAGATGATTCTGATTCATGGCAAGCCCAAGTGTTATAGAACTACTCCATAGAGTTTTCACTACAGAAGCAGACTGCCAGGTCTTTATCCCGCAGCACCACTGGATGAGTTTAAACCACAAACAGCTTAGCAGTCCAACACAAACTGTACCACTCATTCATATGCCCAAACCAAAAGATTACAACTCGTGAAAGAGACAGCATCTATCATGAACTGAAAGCAGTGCTTGCCCGTAGGCAAGGGACAAGAGAATGGTGGCAAAGGACCATATTTTTGCCCAAGGGAGAAGCCAGCAGTCGGGAAAGTCGTGTGGTCCAGTCCCCTCCCCTGCTGCCATCTGCCAAGTCTGAGACACCTCCGCTCCTGGCCTAGGGTTGGTGTGGGCGGGTGTCCATCTGTATCCACGAGGCAGGGCTGTTCCAAAAGGTAGCAATTGGGCAGCTGCCAACACTTGCTGAGAGTGACGCACACTTGCTCGTGTCCTGCTGTGTCCCTTGGACGCCACCCACCCTCAGATCGATACCAGATGCACTTGTTGTCCTCACTAAGTATATATATACCCGGGCTTAGCACACATGCTCCCCAAGACGTGGCAGGGCCCCAGGCTTTCCTTGGAAGCCTCATGTTCCTGCAGCCAGTGCACACGCAGTTAGAAGTGACCTGCAACATGAGTTTCATAGACTGGCATAACTGCCACTTTCACATTCGGAAGACACATGCTCAGAGTCATCTACACCCAGAGACTACACAACCTGGGAAGAAGTCACCCGCCCGGTGTCAGGTATGCACACTCAGAAACAATACACACATGCAGATGTTAACACACTTGTCCCCCTCAGGGCTCCCACAGAGTCACACACACGCAGAAACTACATGCTGCAGTGTCTCACCCATCAGCTTTGCACACACTCAGAGCCCACACAGCCGGATCCCTGCACACCCGGAGTCCTGCTTGCAGATCACACACACTCACACGCCACGCGGGTGGACTCATTTACACTAGGACACACACCTGGATTTCAGCCACACGCCCGTTTGGTCTTCACACACACAGCTGTTGCAGACTTGACCTGGAAGCCACACACAGTTAGTTACCCAGTTCACCTGAGCAGTCCGCCTTCCACCTCTTGACCCCTGCAGCCGAGTTTTGTTCTGACGCTCTTTGGAGATAGCCAACTTGTGTCAAGTCACAGGCCTTTGGTGGTAATCTCTTGTCAATTTTGATGGTTTAGCTCATCCCAACCCTTCCTGAGGTCGTCACAGACCTGTGTAGATGACTCAGGGCCATCTCTGCTCTTGTGATACCTATCATGGGGCGGGGGTGGGGCAGGTTGGGTGCACAAGGCCCTGCCTGTGTGCCCAAAGCGAGATTAAGCATCCTCAGACAGAGAACAACAGTGTGACCAACATCCATTCTGGCTTGTCCATGCCCTTTCTGTACATTTGTGTCTTTGTTCTCTAGTGTTGCTGTAACAGAAACCCCATGCTGGGTGATTTTAACAAACAGAAATGATTTTCTCATAATTTAGGAAGCTAGAAGTCCAAAATCCGGGTGCCGGCTGTCGGGAGAGGTGTTCTCTCTCTGTTGGCTTTGGCTCTTGTCTCTTTAGCTCCTATCCTTTAGCTCCTTGGTGGTGGTATTCATGAGGCATGATATTTAACTTCCTCCATCTCTGCCTTCAGCTTGTGTAATCTTCTTTATATCCCCAAAGGAGTCCTGGGGTGGCGCTGTAGGTCAGTTTGGACCACAAGGTCTGCAGTTCAAACTCACCAGCTGCTCCTTGGAAACCCTATACAGACAGCATCACTATGAGTGAGAATCGACTGGTGCTTAACAACAACCACAACACCAAATATCTCTAAAGAGGTTGACTTAAGACGTTGTTGTCCTTGTTCAAGTACCATCAAGTCAATCTCATTAACAAAACTAAGGAACCTCCCCCCCCATTCCCATACGGGATTATGACCACAGGTATAGAGGGAAGCATCTACAGCACAGATTTTGGAGGTAAAACAATCTATAATTATGTGCTTAAGCAGACTTTTCATGTGTATATGTTGTTAAACATTTTCGGTATTTCTTCTGGCTTGTGATCCCATGAATCTTGGTTCTGGGTCCTTCTCCACCTCTTACTGTCTGGCATCAAATGTCACACAGTAAACTTAACTGTCCTGATGTGACCCAGTAGGATAAACACTGGACTACTGGGTCCAGTTCTTCCAACCGCTCCTCAGAAACCCTATACAGGGTCGCTATGAGTCGGAATTGACTCGATGACACTTGACAACAATAACAACAAACTTGACTGTGTCCCACACATATGCACAGACTTGTCAGTGTGGTGGCCTTGGCTGCTCAGTTACTGAAGAGTGAGCACCAACCTTGTGAGGGAAGGGCCACCTGAGGACCTGGGGGCAGGGGCAGGACTGGGGTAGCGTCTGGGCCTCCTCACTGACCTTCCCTTCCCCAACTTCCCAGTGCCTGAGATGGAGCCTCCTGGTGCCAATGACAGTGACAACATCAATGCTCTGTGCACACAGATCAGCTCGTCTTTCGCCAGTGCTGGGGCTCCAGCGCCTGGGCCACCGCCGGCCACAACAGGTAAGCCTGGTGCTTCTGCTGGGGTGCATGTCCTACAGTGCCCCTCCTGTATCTGTCCCCTCTCTATTTACCATTACCCAGAAGCTCCAGGAACTGTGGAATCCCACGGGCTTAGACCCATGGACCATCATAGAGCCATGGGATCACCTCAGAGCCATGGGATCACCTGAGAGTCATGGGCTCACCTTAGAACCATGGGACGGACCATCATAGAGTCATGGGATCACCTCAGAGCCATGGGATCGATTATCTTAGAGCCATGGGATTACCTGAGAGCCATGGGATCACTTCAGAGCCATGGGATCACCTCAGAGCCATGGGACCAACTTAGAGCCATTGGATCACCTCAGAACCATGGGGTCACCTGTGTCATGGGATCACATCAGAGCCATGGGGCCATCTTAGAGCCATTGGATCACCGCAGAGCCATGGGATTATTTTAGAGTCATGGGGTCATCTCAGAGCCATTGGATCACCTTAGGGCCATGAGATTATTCTAGAACTCTACGGTATCAATTAAAAAAAACCCGTCTTATCTTAGACCCACAAATTTAGAAACGTACAGCCTTGCTATAGCCTAACTGTAACTGATTTGGAACTCTGAAGTCTCAGAATTCCACACCTTCAGAGGAGCGTTCTCTGAGAACAGAATACCGTATTCTAGGCTCATTCTAGAACCATGGGAGCACCTTAGAATCTCAAACAGCGCACATTTAGAAGCCTAGGCTCTTAGGAAATATGGCCTTAAAGCCATTGCGCTTCACTGTGTTACAATAGTACCCACTGAGAGCAATCCATGCAGTTTGACAGTCTCAGTCTCCTGAACCCGTCCCTTCGCAAGAAACTGGAATCAAGGATGATGCTCAAAATATTTACTAACAGGTTTAGCACTGACCAGTCAGACCGGAAACCAAACTGACTCTAAATCCTGCTGAGGCTTATCCAGAATCTCAGAACCAGATGTTCTTAGTACCACAGAACCATTGTGCGGTCCAGATGATTAAAGCCATGTGCCCAATCAGTTAGAGCTCACAAGGAGCAGAGCTGAACTTCAGAGGCAGGAAGTCTGGCTCCAGAGACTGTGCTCCAGTTGCCATGCCATCCTTAGTGCCAGCTGGGGTCTGTCTGCCATTGCCCAGGCCCCTCACTTGCCCTCTTCCTCTCTCCAGGGACTTCTGCCTGGGGTGAGCCCTCCGGGCCCCCTGCAACTGCCTTCCAGCCTGGGCACAAGCGGACACCTTCGGAGGCTGAGCGGTGGCTGGAGGAGGTGTCCCAGGTGGCCAAGGTCCAGCAGCAGCAGCAACAGCAACAAGGGGCTTCAGTGCCCTCTGTGCCCACCATACTCCCCTCCCTGCAGCCCTTCCCTGCTCCCTTGGGGCCCTTCGACACAGCCCCTGCCCAGGGAGCTGTGTTCCTGCCACCCCCACACATGCAGCCCCCATTTGTGCCCGCATACCCAGGCCTGGGTTACCCGCCCATGCCCCGGGTGCCCGTGGTGGGCATCACACCCTCTCAAATGGTGGCCAACGCCTTCTGCTCCGCCGCCCAGCTCCAGCCCCAGCCCGCCACCCTACTCGGAAAAGCTGGGGCCTTCCCACCCCCTGTCGCACCCAGTGTCCCTGGGGGTCAGACCCACCCACGTCCCAATGGGGCCCCTTGGCCCCCTGAGCCAGCACCCGCCTCAGCCCCTGAGTTGGACCCCTTTGAGGCCCAGTGGGCAGCGTTAGAAGGAAAATCTGCCACAGAGAAACCTTCCAACCCCTTCTCTGGGGACCTGCAGAAGACCTTTGAGATTGAACTGTAACCCTAGCCACCCCTCCCCATCCCATTATCTCCAGTGTCCCACGCTTGGGAGTGGAGGCACAACCCCTTCTCTGGTCCTGCTCCCTGGGGCTGTGCCCCTGCCCCATCACTCTTTCTAACCACTTCTCTCTACCACCCCCATAATCACTATGGAACTAACATTGGGACGCCCAGGTTGTGACAGGATGGAATTCAGGGACGGACCCAGCCTGGCTAAGGGACTCATTTCACTGCCAGACTTAACCTGGCAATGCCCTCTTCCCCCACCCCAGACACAGGGATGGCCATGATCCCACTGAATGCCCTCTGTTCAAGCTACATCCTCCCCGTTTCTGTTGTTGACCTTCAACCTTCCAGGGACAGAGGAGAAATGCCCACATAGGGGCTCTCCTGGGTCTCACACTAGTGCCCACCCCAGGTCTGGTCAGCTCCCCAACATAACACAGCACAAGCTAAGGGCTTCCCTCTGCCCACCCACTGCGTTCACTGCCAGTGTTGTGCTCTCCCCTCTCGCCCCTCCACCTTGCCCATACCTTTCTTGGGTTAAGGTCAAACAGGGGCCAAGTTGGGGACCCAGGAAGTGGGGAAGGGGAAGATGTTCAGTTACCTCATATCTGTGCCCACTTGGAGGGGAGGGGGGTCTGGACAGAAAGGGAAGGGGTGCCTGGCAGGTAATTTTCTATCTTTTATTTCCAGATTTTTTTTGTATCTAAACTTTCAGATTTGTATTATACAAGACAGCCAATAAAGGAAGAATATAATGGTGACCCTTGGGAGAAACTGGATGTGTTTCTGGGAGGGGCAGGGTGTGGGCACAGACTTTCCCTCCCGAGTCACCAACTAAAACAGGAGGGGAAAGGGGGCTCCTTGCAGAATTACCTGAGTCATAACCATGTAACAGGTAATGCTGACTCAGTACTTGAGAGACAAATGCTAAATGGTGCCAAAAATTAATCACCCATCTCTGTTCCTTACAGATTTTGAACCAAGGTATATAAAAAAAAAAAACTTAGAAACTGCTGCTAATTATTTCAGTATTAAAATGTTGAATAATCAAGCTTGAAATAGTCTATCTTTATGCTTCAAATTCTTACTTCATCAATTACATTTCCTATAGTCCTCTGGTAGTGTAGTGGTCACAAGTCAAACTGTTACTCTCATGGTCAGCAGTTCGAAACTACCAGCCGTTCTGTGGGGAGAAAGATGAGGTTTTCTGCTCCCATAAAGATTTACAGCCTCGAAAACCCCATGGAGGGTCGCTATAAGTCGGAACCGACTTCAAGGCACACTACCACCACCACCATCTGGTGTAGCACTTTAGGATAAGCACTGATTGCAAAGCCTATTTGAACCAAAAGGTGACAGTTCAAACCCACCAACCACTTCTCGGAAATCAAGGTCACTGTGAGTTGGAACTGACTTGATGGCACCTAAGCAGACACGGCAGCTGTGGATTGTTTGTTTTTCTTAAGCCTTTTTTGGAACCCTGGGAGCACAGCGGCTCCATAAGGTAAGCACTGGATTGCAAACCACAAGTTCTGCAATTTGAGCCTGCCAGCCGCTCCATGGGAGAAAAATGAGGTCTTCTGTTCCCTCGATTTAAAGCCTCAGAAACGCTATACAAGTCACTATGAATCAGAACCGACTTAGCACTAAAAACCACAACACATGAGCCCTGGCGATACAGTGGGTTAAGTGTTGGTCTGCTAACCACAAGGTTGGTGGTTTAAACCCACCAGCTGCTCTGCAGAAGAAAGATGTCTGTCTGCTCCTGCAAAGGGTTAGTCTCAGAAACTATAAGGAGCAGATATACTCTATCCTGGGTGGAACGGTGGGTAAATGCGCCAGACTGCAAAGCCATTTGAACTGCAAGGTTGGCAGTTCAAGCTCGCCAGTCGCTCATCGGAAACGCTATACAGGGTCGCTATGGGTCGGAACTGACTTGATGGCACTTAACAACATGAGTCAGAATGGACTCCACAGAAATGTGGTTTTAAAATTTTTTTCTAGACCCTTTTTTTTTTTTAACTTTCTGTTGTGAATTGAGAAGGTATACAAAGCAGCTCATCAGTTTTACATTCAACAGATCATAGTCTCTAGTACCTTTTTATAATCTACTTTGTTGTTAAAAACCGACAAATCAGTCTGACTCACAGTGACCCTGTGTAGAGTTTCCGAGGAGCAGCTGATGTGTTTGAACTGCCGACCTTGCAATTCAAACTGACCTTTCAGTCCATTGCTTATAATCTATAGATTTTATATATGTAACGTTGCATATTTTAATTCTTGATAGCTCTTTAAAATGAGGTGACTCATTTTGTGACACTCAACATTATATTCCTACTGGATGCATGGAGAAGGTGACTAAAACAAGGCCACAGACATGGTTAGTGGGGAAGTAAGGATTCAAACCTCACTTCTGGCAGACTCAAGGCCCGAAATCACAACTATCAGGCTGTGGAAAAACAAGTCCTCAAGAGTTAACAGTGTGGCCCCTTGACTAGCCTGTGACTGCCCGGGACTAGGGAACCTGTGACTGAAGGCTCTGCCACACCCCCAAGGAATCCCCAGGGAGCGAGCAAAGGCCTCTGGGAGACTTTCTTTCTCCGAGATTTGCATATACCAGTCTCTTTGCCTAGAACACCTTTTCCTGACACGGTATCTTCAGATTTCCGCTTCTGAGAAGCCAATCTTCTTCCAAGACCCCTTACTCCTTTCTAAATTAAATCCTCTGACCTCCCAGGCTGAGGCAGGAGTCCCTCCCCTTCCCCATTGGATCCTATTACCCGCTGGATGTTCCCCACCCCTTATCCCAGAATGAACCCTGATCTTTCTGGGTGGTCACTATCTGGGTGGTCACCATCTGCCGCAGTGAAGGCAGGGCCTGGGGTTGTCTAAGTCATTTTGGTATTCCAGCACAGGTCCAAGGAGTCCTTGGTAGCACTGGGGTGCCAACGGTTGATAGTTGGTTGTTCAAATCCACCAGGTGCTCTATGGGAAAAAGATGAGGTTTTCTCTATGCCAATCGACTGGACGGCAGTGGACGGGGGTGGGGGGAGGCAGGGGCGCAAGGTCCAGGACAGAGGCATCTCTTTCAGTTGTGCATCTTCCAAGACCACTGGGGAGTGGGAGGGGCTGAAAGGCTAGGATTGGGAGAGTTGATTTGTTAGAGGAAGAAGCTGAGGTCATCCCGTAAACTGCCCACTCCCAACGCCCCCAGGCTGACCTCTGCACCAAATTTCCCTTCCACCAGAAAGTCCTTGAACTGCCCCTGTAGATGCAGACCGGAAGGGGACGCGTCCCGGACAGTGCCCAAGACCCGCTGTTTCCCACGGAGCTGGGATTCCTTCCTCGCCCGATGGAGCCTCGCTCTTTATGGTTCTTCTTGGAAGTTACCTCCCATCCTCCACTTCCCCCAGATTTCGCTTCCTGAATAGAACAGAACCAGGGAAAGTGGAGTTAAAGCGCCCCCCCATCCCTTACCCCTCCCATGACCTTATACCACCACCCTATATGTGGTGCACCCCACACCCAGTGAAAGTCGTGTTTGGAACATCGGGCGCATCCAGTTAGTTCTGTAGGTAAAAATCCGCCCCCTTCCATACCAGCTCCCTAGGCTGGTCCTGGAGTCCTGCTCGCCCACCCAGGTCCACTCCGGTGGGCGTGCCGTGCCGCCCCTTATCCCATCCTCTGCGGGAAGCCACACCCACCGAGGGAGCTACGCCCCTTCGAAGCCACACTCTCCACAAATGCCCACTGCTCTAGTGACCCTGTCCCACGGAGCGCAGTGGTAACATGCTCCCGGAGGTCTCGGGCTTCCACTGCCTTTCGTTGGGTCACACGCCACCCTGTGGCCTCAGTGTCTTTGGAGACGTTCCACGTCTTGTAATAGACTTCCCTCCGCCACACACACCCTTCCCCAATACCCACTCTAATACCTCGAGCTCCTGCAATGCCCCAAGAGCGTTGGAGGTACTCCACCAACGCGGTACAACACCGCCCCCTTGTGGCTAGTCGTTGATAGCGTCCAGAGTCGTGGCTCTGAAGGTGAACCTCACCAGACCAGTGCTAAGGCAGAAAAATGGTGGTTTAAAAGAAGAAAAAAAGAAATCAAGATCTCAACCTTGAACAAGATGATCTACATCCTTCTTTCCCTGGATTCGCCTACCCTTACTCTGTTATGCCCAGAATTCAGGGTCCCCAAAGACCACCCAGGAGCCGTGTACCAATGCAAATACATAAGGGTTGTTTAATCAAGCTCGAGCCAGGTCTCTAACCTTATCCGACATTTCGGAATAGGGAAAGAGCCCCGAATTCATTGTCTGCAGGGTTTTTATAGAATTTTCAAACAGCTCAGGTTTCTCAGCTTTACAATCTTTGGATTGGTTAACAATTGGCAAACTATGAGATGTTACAGTTTAATTGGTCAGGACTGGTGGTCTTTGTTCTTAGGCTAGGGTAAAGGAAAACAGCTGGCCTCTGGCCTTGAGCTGCCTGGCTCTTTATGCATATATCATATTCTTGGAGCTAGAGGACGTGTTCAGGCTAATGTACAGAATGGAGATTGACCTTGCCTCTGGAGGAAACTAAAAACTGAGGCCTTGTCTATTTAAAATGCTTTCCTGAGCCTGACTAGAGTTTAGTCAAGCAGTTTCTAGGTAGGCAAAATCAGTTTGGTCCTTACAACTCCAGTGACGTCATTGAGTTACTGTGACACCCCCCCAATGGGCCTCCCATACCAGATCATACAGAATCCTTAGTAATATTCATTACCAATTTAAATCATAGACCTGATGTGGTGCTATAGGATAAGCCCTAGACCGCAAGATCTGTTTGAACCGCAAGGTTGGTGGTTCGAACTCAACAGCCACTCCTTGGAAACTCTATATATACACGGTCTCTATGAGTCAGAACCGACTCGACGGCACTTAACAACAATAATTAAAGGTTATGTGATAAATTATAAATTGCTTAAATGTAACATTTCTAGGGTTATATAAATATTAACCATTGTTTTGTAAACTCTTTCGCCATTGAATTACATTATTAGTTACAACATGACTAATACAGCAGAAAAGCCCTTTTGATTTTTTTTTTCTTTTCCTGTAATTGCTAATTCATTCTCAAAAAAATACAAAAACATTGCTATAGGCTGACAAATACTAATTATGCCAATATTGTAACGAAAACAGCAGATATTTGACAGAATCAGCAGCGATGAACACAAGTGGTGCTTTGTCATGCTATGGATGGATGAAACCACTTTATTTGAAGTATTATTATAATTGAGAATAATGACAACTCTGACCTGAGCACATTGTTGTTGTTAAGTGCAGAGTTGGTTCCAACTCGTAGCCAGCAACTTTATAAGGATTTTTGGAAGCGACTGGTGAGTTTGAACCGCTGACCTTGTAGTTCAAACCAACCTTGTAGTCCAGTGCTTATACTATAGCACCACACCAGAATTCTATTATTAGAAGGTTCAAAAAATAGATGAGCATGCAGTCTAGCCTTGTATGTGTACTGATACAGGTAAACTGGGTTTAGGAGTGCTGATGAGTCTGTAGGATAAATATTGGACTGCTAGTCACAAGGTCAGCAGTTCTGACCCACCAGCCACTCTTTGGGAGAAGGTTGAGACTTTCTGCTCCCAAAAAGTTTACAGCCTCAAACGTTGCTACGCCCTTCATCCCAGAAAACAACAAAACAGAGGAAATGGAAGCAAATTCTGTTGAATGACAGTGCGTGGAGGAGATTGTAATCATTGCATTGAAACGATGGTGTAAAGTCGATGTTCTCCCATGTAAACTATCACTCAGTTCACAATAAAAACTTTAAAAAAAAAAAAAAAGAGAAAGTTGCTACGGGTTAAAACTGACTCCAAGGCACCTAACAACAACAGGCTGGGTTTAGAAAAAAGTGTTTTGTTGTTACAGCTTGTTGTTGTTGTTAAATACCATTGCAAAGAGTTCTGGTAGTGTAGTGGTTACGAATTGGGCTGTGAACTTTAAGGTCAGCGGTTCGAAACTACCAGCCGCTCCGCAGGAGAAAGATGAGGCTTTCTACTCCCATAAAGATTTACACCCTCGGAAACCCTGTACAGGGTCGCTATGGGTCGGAACCGATTCGATGGCACTTAACAACAACAACTGACTCATAGTGACCTTGTATAGAGTTTCCAAGAAGCAGCCGATGGGCTTGAACTACTGACCTTGTGATTTGAAGTTCGGTCCTGAATTCCAGCACGACACCATGCACCTGTTGTTATAACTACAGGGATATTTTTAGGAAAAAAAAAAAACAAAGATTTATGCTGAAACGCTGTACAAAATTTTTATAGGTAGCCATTTTCACGTCACCCCCTCTGACAATGTCGTTGGTGCTATCCACACCGCCTCATTCCCCTAGGGACACCACTGTCTGACTCTCCGAGTCTACATCATATCAGGTTCCTCCTATGGACTGCTCCTAACTCTTTGGGCCCCTGTATGTTTTCCCTCTAGGCCCACAACTCCTCCACCAGTCACTACCCCACCCAGTCCCTGTGCCCCTGGGCTATCACTACTGATACTATGACTCCCCCACTGCACAGGAAGCCCTGTGAAGGCAGGGACTAAGCCTGCCTTGTGTCTCCAGCATCATCCAGAGCACCCTCTGAGGTCCAAAGAACCTCCTGGACATCATTCCTTTTATTCCATCCACACATTGTTTTGTTTGTTCAACTCCTTTATTGAAATATAGCCTACAGACTAGAACTCGAACAAATGAAGATAAAGATGTTTGATATTGTGAGCAAGTGTACATTGGTACAATTTGATGAACTGGATCTTTGCCTGTGGATGCAGTTGCTCATCTACCTGAAATGGAAGGATTCTTCATATCAAAGAAAAAACTTGTTTCTTCAGTATACTGGGTTGATAGAGACGGGCAATCTAGACATTGGCTATCAAAAATAGGGGGCTATACAGTGAAGGAGGCTTTCTGCGGAGCCTCTGCATTACATAAGACCATAGGTGGAATCCTGAACCCCATCCAGAATCTTCAGAGGTGGTAAATTTCCACTTGAAAGGACAAGCAGACCAGCCTGGAGCAGCTAGAAGAACAGAAAATACTTCTTGAAAGAAAGACAGACAGGAAAAATACAAAACAATATAGGCAGTCCGACTGACTGCTACAAGGACAAGCGAGTTGCTCGCCCAGGAGACATCAAGGCAAGTGGTCAGGTCCCCTCAGGGCAAACCCCATTCTAAGACTGAGACTCAATGGGAATACACGAGCAGACA
>NW_006408686.1:4621400-4671667 GCF_000296735.1 Chrysochloris asiatica
ATGTGTAACTAAAAGGAGGAAGTAGTTAATCTTTCATTTCAGAAATAGATGTAAGTAACCATCAAGAAGTAAGAGCATGGGTAGAGTGTGAGATCCTACCTAGGAAAGCAGCCACAGCCGAGGAGGTAGCAAAGGCAATGGCATGAAGAGACAGAGCAGCTGCGGGCTCTAGGCCCATGGACTGAGTAAGGCTGTGTGCCTGCGGGCAGGAAGCTGGCTTGAAGAATACGACCTTAGGACATTTAAGTGAAAATATATTTTCTGTTTTGTATGTGTTCATCAAATATTTTTGCTTTGTTGATTTGTGAGATATAAGATGTAAAAGGGAAGCCACAGGGAGGAAGTAGGATAACTGTTGTTGCAAGGAGGGGGTAGTAATCATTGAGATGAAACAAAGCGTATAATCTGTTAACTGTTTGTTAACCTTCACTCGATTCACAATAAAAAGTTAAATAAAAAGAAAGAGAGAGAGGACCTACAGAGTATAATTAACCTATAGATCTTCAAATTCACCTGTTTGTATTTGTTTGGTTTTTCAGAATAAAAGTCATCAGAATGGTTTATTATTAGCCCACCAAGAACACACTCCTGTTTTAACCTGTGACTTTATCATACACACTGATTGTTCCAAGTCTTAACAGTCGGAAACTTTACTCACATTTCAAACTACGTAGAATCCAGTCCTCTTTCCCAGTGCTTTTATCTAATCTTCTGTGATTGACACTTTCCAGTTTCACAACATACCCAGTCTGTAGATTGTTGTTGTTGTTAAGTACCATCAAGTCGACTCCACGACCCTGTATAGGGTTTCCAAGGAGCAGCTGGTGAGCTTGAGCAGCCGACTTTACAGTTCAAGCCAAATATGCATCCCAGCGCAATGTATATGCTGGTACATCAGGACCTTTTTTCTACCAAAATTTATAACATCATTTGGGGGCCATACAAAAGCCTGCTGTATTTGGTCAAGCACTTAATTAACTCATCCCAACGAATGTGAGGGTGCTGGGGTAATGCACTGCACCGCAGTATTGGTATGAACTGCAAGGTTGGCAGTTGAAACTCATCAGCCACTCCTCAGAAACCCTACATAGGGTCGCTATGAGTCAGAACCAACTAGACAGCACTTAACAACAACAACAACACATATAAGAAAGGGTTACAAAAAGTTCATGGAAAAATTTCATTAAAAAAATTTTTTTTTATTGTGACTTATGTGATAATTTACATGGGAGAGCATCCATTTTATATTCATCCTTTGTATTTCATTTCATTGCAATCTCCTCCATGCATCATCAAACAACCAAAGGCCTGCCCCCCCACCCCCAGCCGTCAGCACACCACCCCTCTCCCTCCCTGAGTCCAGTGTCCCCAGCCGCTCCACCTGTCCACGTCATCGTCTCTGCCTCCATCTCTGGCATCCCGCTCTCTTTGTCTAAGATGTCCATCAAGAAGGCAAAGGCTGAGATTCACCTGGGTTTTTTATTCCCCAACAAACCATCCTTTCTAATCACAACCTGTTAAAATGACGTCAAGTCAGTTCTGACTCACAGCAACCCTATATAGGGTCTCCGAGGAGCGGCTAAAGAGTTTGAACCACTGACCTTGCGGTCAAGTGCTTATCCTACAGAGCCACATCAGGACTCTAAAGGGCATCTGCTTCCCTCTCACAACCTATTTGTCAATAAAGATTTTTGTTTACCCACAAAAAAATAAAATAAAACTAAAAGTTTGGAGGGGGAAATATCTATTTTGAAGTTGAGCAAGACTTTGTTGATGGATTGGATACATGGAGTGAGTGTGAGGAAGATGACCTTAGTATTACCCAGCTACTTGGTTTGAACTACTGGGTAGAAAGTAGAGCTCGTGACTAAGATGCAGAGGATGTGAAGGCGGAGGGGGACAGGTGTGAAGCGGGAAAGCAACAGTTTAAGGGAGACATGATAGAGGTTTGTATAAAAGCCAGAAAACTAGCAAGTACATAACATATTTCAACAGAGAGAACTGAATAGAAGGATCAGGCTAAAGCATGAGGCCTCCTTGAACTCCAAGTGGGCCCACCCTGAAGACTTTGGAATCTGGGATTGGAGCTTGAGGACAGACTGGGTCTGTCCCAGGAATAGGAGACACCAGACATGTCTTTGTTGAAAGACAGTTGGATAGATGGACAGCTGAAGGAGGACAAGGCCTTCCTCTGGGTACATCTGTTCAGTTTGACTCCAACTTGAAGCAGAGGCACGTGGCAGGTGGGACAGGCTGGATTTGGGAGGGGCTAGCTGAGGCACACATTTTATTCTCTGAGCCAACTGGGCCAGAAGGCACTAGACTGGGGTTAGGGGGGAACCTTTTCCGGAGATTTTTCTTTGTAGAAGTCACTTGCTTATTGCCTATTATTTACTGTATACACTTATTGAAGAAAAAAGGAGAAGCTGAAAGGTAAAGATTGTAAAACAGAAAGAGTCCATTTTCTTTGGATTTAATGCATTCCTTTTTAAAAATTTTCAACATTTTATTGAGAATTGAATGAAGGTTTACAAAGCAGATCATCTGTTTTACATTCAACAAATCATATACTTTGCTTCATTGCTGTTGTTAAATGCCTTCAAGTTGATTCCGACCCATAGCGACCCTGTATAGGATTTCCAAGGAGCTACCTTCATCTTTCCTCTGCTAACCTCCCTCTTGTTATGTATCTATTTCCTGCCCTGTCACCCATGTTAACATGTGTCTGCCCTCTAGCCCATGAATAGTTTTCCCTCCTCCACTGCTGTATGATTGTTTCTTTTATCAAGAAAACTTTTTTTTTTTTTTAACTTTTTACAACATTGGTCTTTGTTCTTTTGTGATTGACTAATTTCACTCAGCATAATGTTCTCCAGGTTCAACCATGTTGTGAGGTGTTTCACAGATTCATCATTTCTCTTCAATACTTTATAGCATTCCATTGTATCAAAGTTTGTTTAAATATTCTTCTGTTGATGGGTATTTTTCCTGAGAGCAGCTCAGGAAAAACAAAAAGTTATCTACAAAAGAGAACCAATAAGACTAAGCTCTGATTTCTCAGCAGAAACCATGCAGGCAAGAAGGCAATGGGATGACATATACAAAACTTTGAAAAGAAAAAACTGTCAATGAAGAATCATATACCCAGCTTCCATTGCTTCAAATCTTCTCCTTTGCCCTTTCAATATGTGTATCTATTTCTGAAATCTTAGTATTAATTATCTGGATTTCTAATGGCAAGTTTTGTATTGTTTCAAAATTGCGTTTATCTTGTCTGTTTGTTCTCTTAGCGTTTTCCTGAATTCTTCTAAAGTTTTTTTCTATGTTCTCTTCGCTTTCCTCGATCTTTCTGTCAATCCACTGAAAGTATCTTTGGCACCATATCATTCTCAGGAATTACTTTTCTGTTAGTTCCATTGCCTTTTTTCCCTCAGAAATGTTTTCTATTTCTGCATCTTGGTTATTTGTTTGAGCCATTCTCTCTTCTTTCTTTGTGTGAGTTAAAATTATTTGTTGTCTCTGTGGCAGTATGGGGCTGTTGTATTTGTGAAAACAAACAGTGCAGTTTGTTGGACCCAGAAGGAGAAATCGCTGGTGGGCTCCTGCAATTCAAGGAGCTTAAGAGGTGGTTGTGGAAGGGATGTGAAAGCAGAATTCGTGGCCCTACATAGAGCTCCTATTGGTCTTGATATTATCTATTTTAGGACACTCAATCTGAAAGTAGTTCATGGGGTTCCTTGATGGAGCTGGATTCAGTGTCTGTTAGGACCACAAGGACGCTGGGGACAAGGTGACTGGTTAAATTCTGGTCTGGTGGCTTTGAGGGTTTTGTAGGTCTGGAGCCCAGGCCATCTGATTCTAGGCACCAAAACATCACACCCAAACTGTGCAGCCAGTCCCCACCTCACACTGGCATGGCTCCCAACCACACAGCTCTGAACTCCCAGGGAGCAGGGTCAGTGCTGCGGGTAGATGAGACTGGTAGCTGGCCACACCTCCTCCAGTCACCAGGGAAGCATGAGGAAATAGAAGAACTCACACCTTTCCCATAGTCTGTGGGAATCTGATCTGCCAGGTCTCTCTTAGTAAGCTACAGTCGGTTTTAAACAACCACCAACTGTAGGTGGAAGGCTTGTGGGTGTCTCGCCAAGAGTCCCTGGAGGCTCCCCTCAAACGCCAAGCAGATCCATGTCATCCAGTGTTGCCAGCATGTCACCCATTCATGCTGGGTCAAACCCCCCCCCCCCCCACACACACACACAAACGGATCCAAATATGAAAGCTACAGCCACAAGTGAGGATGTCCCGGTAAATTTCTTCAATCGTTTGCTGAGTAAAAAGACTGGGTTTCCAGTAGGCCCTGACGGTGGTAGTCCTGGAGTTGGAAGGCAGACCCTTCAAAAAGTCAGGCCAGAAGCCTGTCCTATCAGATGCTCACACAGAACTAGACAGAATTGCACCAAAACCAGTTACTGTTAATCCTGTAACACCTACCTCTCCTTGAGAAGGAGAAGAATCTTGAAGTTACCAAATAAAGCCATTTATTCAATTTTCTGAGATAATAAAAACTTGCCTCTGCCTTTTCCTTCCAAAGTGGAAGTAGAGAGCCTGGAGTGCTTTTTCAGATGGATTCAATTCATATTTGTCTTTGTTTGTTTTATGGCTGCCTGTTTTTATAAAAGGGAGTCATACAGAAGAAGAAGTATTCTATGTGATGTAGGATTGTTGTTTGTATGGCCATTTTGCATAAGGAAGTAATTTTGGAATTAAAAAAACCCCAAAAAACTCAAAATGTATAGAACTGAATTACAGCCATGTGATCATATTCTAAAGGCTGTATTTAAAATGAAGGAAGATTTAGGGAAGGGCAGAAAGTAATACGCAATTTGGGCATTTGATTTGGAAATCCAAGCTTGTTTTAATTAAGATGATTAAAATTATCTTTTAAATTATGTATCTTACTGGAAAAAAGAAAATGATCAACTGTCTGATTTTGCATACCAGCATAAATGAATGCAAATAAAATTTACCACTGCATATGCCATAGCATCTGATAGATTAGTCATCTCAATCCATGACCCTGTAAATTATCATCAAAATATAAATAGTGGCCAAGATTTGTTTTTTTAACTGAGAAGAAAAGAGGGCACGCTGCCTAAATGTGTAAAAGAAAAATGCAAAGATTATTAAAATGTAAAGAGTAACAGTCTTTGTGTGTGTGTGTGTGTGTGTGGCTTTGCTTTAATATACACCCTTTTTTGTTTGTGACTTTCAACTATAATCAGTTAATGAAGTATTTATTCCCTGCAATAAAAAGAGAAAGCCTTTGCATAGTCAATAAAGCACACAAGTAAACATCTTATCTTTCTGGTATTCAATGCTCTCAGCCAAGACCCATCTGACATCACTAATGATAGCCCTCCTTCCATGTTCTCTTCTGAACCCTGCCTGAAATATGGCAGTTTCATGTCAATAGACTGTTGCAGTCATTTTTGTATTATCTTCAGCAAAATTTTAATTGCATGTGATATTAATGATATTGTTTGATGACTTTCACATTCTGCTGGGTCTCTTCTCTTTGGAAAGGCAACAAATACAGATCTCTTCAAGACAGCTGGCCAGATAGCTAGCTGTCTTTCAAATTTCTTGGCATAGATGAGTGGGCACCCGCATTACTTCATCAGTTTGTTGAAAGATTTCAATTTGTATTCCATTAATTCCTGGAGTCTTGTTTTTTTGCCAATGCCTTCAGTGCAGATTGGACCTCCTCCTTCAGCACTATCATTTCTTTATCACACACTACCTCTTGAAATGGTTGAATATAGACTTTTTGTGGGGGGGTACCATGAGTCTGCATATATCTTTCATCTTCTTTTCATGCTTTCTGTGTCATTCAATATTTTGCTCTATATTGTTTTAAAAAATGATATTTGCAATGAAGAAGTTGTTGATCTTGAAAAATTATTTCATGTGATCTCTAGCATAGTTTCTATCACCAAGACCATATTTTCCAAACTACTGATTCTTCCCTTTGTTTCCAATTTTTGTCCCAATCACCAGTAATCATCAATGTATCTTGATTGCATGTTTGATCAATTTCAGACTGAATATGTTGGGAGAATTCTTCACTTTCTTCATCATTGGCTTTAGTGATTTATGCATAAATTTGAATAATAATTATATTAACCTATCTACCTTCTAGATGTATAAATATTATCCTAACACAGATAGCATTGTATCCCAAGATAGATCTTGAAATGTTATTTTTTATGATTAATGTGATGCAAGTCCTCTTCAGGAGTCCTGGTGTGGCGCTGCGGGTTAATGCACCAGACTGCAAAGCCATTTGAACTGCAAGGTCGGTGATTCAAGCTCACCAGCTGCTCCTCGGAAACCCTCTACAAGGTCACTATGGGTCGGAATCGACTCGACGGCACTTAACAACAAACCCTCTTCAATTTGTTGTTCTCAGCATAGTAAACCATATGACTGTTGGTTCAAAATGGCCGATACCAATCCAATTTGGATCACTAGTGCCTAGGATATAGATCTTTATACATTCCATTTCACTTTTGACAACTTCCAATTTTCCTATATTTATACTTTGCACATTTCACATTCCAATTATTAATGGAATTATTAGCAGTTTCTTATCACTTTGAGTCATGTCCCATCAACAAAATCACATCATTTAGATCTCTGAGGAGGCAGCTCTTCCCCAGTTGTGTTTTGAATGCCTTCCAACCTGAGGGTTCCATGCCTTCCATCTTTTGGACTTGTGTCTGACAATGTTTTGTTGCTATTCATAAGAGATTCAGTGGCTAATCATTCAGAAGTGGTCCGTCTGTCTTCCTTTCTAGTCTGTGTGAGTCCACCATGGGTGACCCTGAAGAACTTGAAACACTGGTGACAGTTCCCAGTGTCACAGCAACACCAAAGTCACCAGAGTACAACGAGTGGTGATCCATACAGATTACAGCCTTGTAAACCCTATGGGGCAGTTCTATTCAGTCTACAGAGTTACTATGAGTCAAATTCAACTTTGTGGCACATAACAACAATAAAAACCCTGTATGCTAGGTTCAGGTTGCTGCTCTTGGGACCAGTGATCCTGCCTCCACTTCCAGCAAAAAATCCTTCTGAGAGAACCCGGGTCTGTCCTCTTGGGAAGAGGGATAAGGAGGAGAAGGGAAGTGCCAACCTGTTTCGGGGAGAGATGAGGAGGGAACAGTCTCAAGAAACGCTAAAACCTCTCCTCCCTATGAGCTTTGAATCAGGCCCCAGCTAAAATCCCCTGCCCCATATATGCTATGAAAAAAATCTAAGTACATAGAAAAGTGAAAGAAAAACACAACCATCTCCCATATGCCTTCTGCCTAGATTCAATAGTTATTAATATGTTGTGGATTTTTTTTCTTTCTCTAACACCCACAGATGTTCCCATCCATGAATATTTGCTGAACCATCCCAACACGTTGTCCTAAATAATTCAACATGTATCCTCCAAAAATAAGACAAGTCTCTTATACAACCACACTGCCATTATTGCTCCTAAATATCATAAACATTGGTTCCCTAATATGATCTAGTATTCACGACTGTGTTAAAATACTGATGAATTGTCACTGAATATAGAGTAAAGGTGGCAGGGGAGGAATCACTCAAAATGAAAGAAACAATCATGTTTTAGATCTCAAGAAATTGAAACTTATCAATAAACTATTTTCATCTAGAATCAGGACATGGAGACTGTACCAGGTGATGGTGTTGGGTACTGGTGTGTAGAAGTAGGAATTAAGTTAACACCAGGAGAAGCCAGATTCTGTTTTCCAAAGGTAACTGCAGCAACATCTCCTCTTCCACATATCTTCCGGAACCTTGGCAAATGGAGTTTGTATCTTCTCCCTGGTATCTGGGTGGGCTTGTGACCCACTCATAATCAATAGCATGTAGCAAAAGTCACATGACTTACCTTAATTATCTTGTGCTGAAAGAGCTCTCGTAGCGTAGTAGTTACGAATCGGGCTGCGAACCGCAAGGTCAGCAGTTCGAAACTACCAGCTGCTCCGCGGGAGAAAGATGAGGCGTTCTGCTCCCCTAAAGATTTACAGCCTCGGAAACCCTGTCGCTATGGGTCGGAACCGACTCGACGGCACTTAGCAAATAGCACTAACCATAACAGAAATACCACAAGTGACAGAAATGTATTTTCTCACAATTCTGAGGGTAGAATCTTGCCATTTAGGGCATAACACTAGGGGTAGGTTCTTCCTTGTCTATTTCAGCTTCTTGTGGCTGCCAGCAATCCTTGGGATTACTGGGTTTATACATGCACCTTCATCTTCTGTCTTCCTTTTCTCCAGCGTGTCTTTGTGTCCATGCTAGTCTTTTTATTACTCAGAAGTGTTTAGGTTTAAGACCCACCCTACATGGGTACGCGTCCATTAGCATAACAAAAGAATCACCCCTATTTCCAAACAGCGTCATATTCACCCGCCAGTGAGGCTCAGCCAATCAAAACATTCCAACCTCCCAGGCCACAGGTCTGATATGGGCATGTGATTCAGTTGGTCCAATCAGAATTAACCTTGCTATCTGGGTCAGGAAATCAATATGAATCTGCTGAATGTGAATAAAGTTCCCTGTGGCCAGAGAGATGCTAAGATGGAGCAAAGAGATGAAAAGAAACGGATTCCTTCATGGCATTGCTGGACTGTTGTGTCAACATTGGCGGAAGCCAGCTCCAATGCGGATTTTCCAGTGATTAATTTCCCTTTATAGTTTGGGCCACTGAGTCACCTTTTCTGTTGCTTGCAAATAAGACTAATCAAGAAAATATTTAACAACCAGTACTTGGAGCAGTGACCCATCAGAACGGCGCCCCGCTGTGCCCATTAACCCTTTATGTACTACATTGTGGGAAGTCCTGGATGAGGGACCAAGACAGCTAAGGTGGTCATGGGATTGAGGCAGTATGGTTTATCAAGCACCACAGAAATATTTAAGGAGTGCTGGTAGAACAGCAGTTAAGTGTTTGCCTACTAATTGAAAGGTTGACGGTTTGAACTCTCTCATTGGCTCTGAGGGAGAAAGACCGGACACTCTGCTCCCTAAAGATTACAATTTAGAAAACACTTAGGGGAAAATTCTATGTTGTTACATGGGGTCACTATAAATCTAAATAAACTTCATGACATCGAACAATTACGGCAGAAATATTTCAGTATTTCAACCATGGGCACAGTTTGTCCTAGCTGAATATTAGCTTGACTTGCTGACTGATCGTAAGCCATGCAAATAGATTTTTGTTTCTTGCAACTGAGCACATAAGGGGGAAAAAACAACCAGACATTTTCTCCTGAACCTGAGTCATGAACCAAATGTTTAGGAAGTAACACATAGCAGTGAAATTTCACTTTAACCCTATGAGGTCATTTCAGCTTGAGGTCAGGCAGAAACTCTGCTGAGATTTTGACCATGAGCTGCCAAGCGTCCACACCCTTTAGCCCAGGAATTCCGCCTCTGGGACTCACAAGGATGTAAGATTCGGCATTATTTATAATGGGAGGAAATTGGAAACAGCTTCAATGTTTGGCAACACTGCCCCGCTGAGTAAATATAGTGCAAACATTAGAGATTGTGTTTATCCAAGGACGTTTTAACAGGGGAACAGCTTATATTTAAGAAGGGAAAATGCAGAACTGTATAAACAATTTGCTCACACAGCTAGAGGGGGGAAAAATTTTAAAGCCTGGCATAGAATAGAAAAGGAAATACATCAAAATGTTAGCAACTTTGGTGCTGCGGACTGGGGTGGGATTGGGGGGACAGACATTCTGTGTGTGTGTGTCTCTCTCTCTTTTTTTTTTTGTATTTTCCAAACTGTGCTTAATGAACAGCAAACTCTTATTTTCTTTTATGAAAATTTCCAAATGATCACAAAAGAGAGAGACAATAAATTCATATATACCCACCACCCAACTTCAAGAACCATCAACATTTTGCCATATAACTTTATTTCCTCCCTTTTCCTATGTTTTTGGACTATATATACAAGGGGACTTAAAAAATTTCATCGACAAATTCCATGATCTCTTCATTTTATATAGAAAGAGAGAGAAAGTCTTGATGTGGTACTACAGGATGACGCCCTGGACTGAAAGGTCAGTTTGAACCACAAAGTCAGCTGTTTGAACCCACCAGACACTCCTTGGAAACCCTTTACAGGGTTTCTATAAGTCAGAACCAATTCGACAGTACCTAAAGCCTGGGAAACCCTATACAGGGTCACAATGAATCGGAACCGACTCCATGACACTTTACAGCAGCAATATATAGTGGTACCTTGAATTTCCTTGTTAGGGTCTTTCTACACAGTTTCTTAATTCCCACCATATGGAATCATTTGGAAACATGCAAATAGTGTGTACAGGATTCTAATGCTGGGATTGGTTAGTTTTGCCATCCTGCTAGGTTTAAAAGAAGCCATCTCAGAAGCAGGAACAGATCACAGGACCACCATGAGAGAAGACCTTGAGTGGAGCGTGAGCAATCTACCTAGAAGGGTGGCAATGTGGAGAGACAGAGCAGCTTCTAGAACCGTGGACTGAATGAAGCTGAGTGCCTATGGGCAGGAGGCTGGCTTGCAGAATGTGCCCTGGCATTTACAGACTGCCTAAAAGTGCTCTGAGTTAAAATTGACTCAACAGCACACCACCACCACCACCGTGTGTGTGTGTGTGTGTGTCGTCCTGGTGTGGCACTGTGGGTTAATATACCAGACTGCAAAACCATTTGAACTGCAAGGTTGGCAGTTCAAACTCACCAGCCACTCCTTGGAAACCCTACACAGGATCGCAATGCTTTGGAACCAACTAGACAGCACTCAACAACAACAACAGCATATGTGTGTGACTCACTCACTCACTGTCTACTGCCATCCAGTTGATTCCAACTCAGCAGTATAGGGTCTCCGAGGCTGTAAATCATTACCAGAGCAGAAAGCCTTATTGTTCTCCCATAGAGCATTTGGTGGGTTTGAACTGTCTTGTGGTTAGCAGTCCAGTACTTATCCTACATCACCACCAGGGCGTGTATGCACATATAGGTAAAGCAGTGGACCACAGGGTCTGTTTGAACTGCAAGGTCAGCGGTTCAAACTCACTAGCCACTCCTCAAAAACCCTATACAGAACTGCTATGAGTTGGAACTGACTCAACAGCACTCAACAACATATATCCCCAATTTTTTTTAATGAACATCATATTTCAGTATTAAATACTTCAATAAGCATTGAAAAAGAAAAAAGGAAGGGATGCATTTCCTTACATAATCATAATTCCATTATCACATCCTAACAAAGTTCCTTAATATCATCTAATAGCCAGTCTGTATTCAAATTTCCCCAATAGTCTCAGAAACATCTTTTTACAGTTGTTTGAATTGGGACCCCATGTACATTTATCGTTTTTGGCTCTTATTATTTAAAAACAGGAAGAGTCTTCCTGGAGGGCTTGGGGCTTTCCTCCCTCTAAGCCTGTTTCCTCATCTGTAAAGTGAAGACCCTCCCACCCCATATTCCTACACCAAGACTTTGAGTTGGAAATGGGTGTTAGAAATGGTTCCCTCATGAATGTAGGGAACAAAAGCTTCAGACGTGTTGCATAGCAACCAATTCTCTTGTGCATTATTTTGGCCTAGCTCAGCTCAAAGATGACATCAGCTTTGAATGTGTCAGATCCCCTCCATCGTGGCAGAGAACCAATGCTTATTTCCTGCTCTGGTCAAAATCCTATGCAAATTGGCTATCTAAAATGAGGGGGGTGCAGACTATAAAGGCACAAAGTGACTGGCTTACAAGTTTTCAAGAGAGAGTTTAGTTTCAGAGTGTGCGGGGAAGGTAGAACCCCCACTGAATTGTTTTCATCTTGTCTAGACAGGTCGGGTGAAAGGAGATTGGGATAAGAGTCTTATGATTCAATAGTAATTGTTATGACTAATTGCGATTGTCACAACTATAAGGGTAGAAGTTTTGTAACAAAAAGGGGGGCAGTAGTTAATCTTATAGTCCAGGAACAGAGGACCCTAGGACCATCAAGGGAGAAGAGCATGAGCGGAATGTGGGACCTTATCCAGAGAAGCAGCGACACCAGAGATGGAGGCAGAGATGAGGACATGGCGAGAGAGAACAACTGAAGACTCAGACTCATGAAAAGAGAAAGGCTGTGTGATGTTGGCCAGGAGGCAGGCTTGCAGAATGTGCCCTTTGGTTGTTTAAATGATTATATATTCCTGTGTTTTTGTGTACAACTCCCACTCCCCCCTAAAAAAAAAAAAAGAGGGAATAGAAACAAATACTGTTGAATGGTGATGCATGGAAGAGATTGTGATCATTGCAATGAAATGAAATATGATAGAATGAATGTGAAACTGATGTTCACCCATGTAAACTATCACTCAATTCACAATAAAAGCTTAAAAAAAAAAAAAAAAAAAAAAGATTTACAGTCTCACAAACACTAAAAAAAAAAAAATCCTATACAAGCGATTGGGTTGCTATACATACAACACAAATGCTGCCTTTGTTTCCACCAGCCACAATGGAACCTTTTAAAACAGGTTTGAAGCTCTGAGACCCACACACATGCCCAGATGGTAAAGCATGAACCCAAAGATGGTTGGAATTCACCTAGCGGAATCTCTCTGATGAAAGGTCTAGAGATCTCTTTCTGAAAGAGCACCATCTGCCGAGTACAGTTCTATTTGGAAATACCTGGGGTTGCCATAAGTCAAATCCAATCCAACATGAAGGCTACTGAGTGAGGATCCAGAAAGTTCTTGAGGCAAGTGTTGGTCTGACCTGCCCTCCCTTCTTTGTCTACAAAAGACTAGCTCATCTCCTTGTTCAATCCTACACAGGACACTCTTTCTCCTAGTTCCCTCCCCAACCTCTCCTGACAGCTAGCCTGTGGGTTTTCCTGCCTAAGCTCCAGGCTTCCCTTGTGACCCACCCTACTGGGCAACACACCCCCACACCCCCCACCCCCACCATTCTAGGGAACTTCTTCAATCGGGCCACACTGCAGGAAAAGGCAGAAGGCTGCCAAACACCTCCCTTCTCTTTGTTGTTGTTAAGTGCCCTTGAGTGGGTTCCAACTCATAGCAACACTGTATAGGGTTTCCAAGGAGGGACTGGGAAATTTGAACTGCCAACTTTGTGGTTCAAACTGACTTTGTGGTCCAGTGCGTCACCACACAGAGCCACCCCAGGACTCCTGCTCTATACAACCAAATGATTTCCAGGGACCATCTGGAATTTAAATGAACACTATTAATAATCAGATGACAAATACAAATAGTGAAACTTTTCTTTTCTTCAACTTCAGATATTAAAAAAATCTTGCCAGTAAAAAAGAATGCAAAAAGAAATATTACAACACAAAAACAGGCACAACTGACTTCTTCAAAGTTAGTTGAGAAATTCAAAAGTTTGAACTTGAATCCTTTTATTATAGCCAGAGTCACAAAATGTTATGTAAATAAATATGAGTTTTTCTTTTTCTTTTTGGAGTGTGTCTTTGAAGGTACTCTGGTTGTGGGTTAAGAATTGGGCTGCTAACCAAAGATTGGTGGTTTGAATCCACCAGGGACTCCTCAGACGCAATCTGAGACAATCTGCTTCCCTAAAGATATACAGTTTCTAGCAGGTATGAGTTTGAATCCACCACGGGGTAGTGAGTTCATGTTTTGGGTTTTTTTGGTTTGGCGTGACTGACTTTGTAAGTCAGAGAGAACAGACTATCTCCAATGTTCACATTATAGGAAGGTCCATGCTGAGACCCACCTTCTAGAGGCTTGGCCCTGACTATTGTGGGGAGCCCTCAAGGCACCCCAGGTGGCCAGCAGAGCACCTCACTGTCATCCCCTACCATCTAGACTCAGGCTAGGGGCACAGTAGAGACTTTACCTCTTCCTCTCAACCTCCATCTGGAAGCTTCCCCTAAACATGGTGTGGCCCCCCTCCCTTTGGTTGCTTTCTTGCCCAGTGCCTGAGGTCTTTCCAGGAACCTCCATAGAACTGTCTAGAACAACTGTGGGAGAGGAACGGAGGTGGCAGCGGGTCTTTAAGGAAGTATCCTGTGGTGAAGGCTGAGAATGTCCTGCTACTTAATCTGGATGATGAGAACACTTTTATTATTGTTGTAGCATTGTTGTTGTTGTTGTTAAGTACCATGGAGTCGTTTCCGACTCATAGCGACCCTGCACAGGGTTTCTGAGGCTACAAATCTTTACAGGAGCAGAAAGCCTCATCTTTCTCCCACAGAACAGCTGGTAGTTTTGAACTGCTGACCTTGAGGTTCGCAGCCCGACTCGTAACCACTTCTCATTAAAGTGGATGCCCAAAACAGAAAAAAAATACAAAAAAAAATGAGTGTGTAAAACAAAAACAAAAACAGAAAAAAAATCCAAAAAAACCTGAGTGTGTAAAATAAAAACAAGTAAACTTAGTTTCTTTCGAGTTGATTTCAACTCAGAGTGACCCCATAGAACAGAGTAGAATTGCCCCATAGGGCTTCCGTGGCTGCAAGCTTTTTGAGCCTGGATGTGGTGCTGTAGGATAAACCCTGGACTGGTAACTGCAAGGTCAACAGTTCAAACCCACCAGCTGCTCTTGGAAACACTATGTGGGATCACTATGAGACAGAACTGACTCAAAGACACAAAAAAATAACAATCTTTATAGAAGCAGCTGGTGGGTTCAAACCAGGGCTTCCAAGTGTTTCTTCATGGTTCATCCAAGGCCAACGAAGTGAAACTGGAACAAATCCAAATTTGTGAAATGTGGGTTTACTGGAAGCAGAAAACTCCAATCAGGCTCCTGAAAGGGCTCTCTGCGCCTCCTCTGAGCCTCCCATTCCAGAACTCCCATCCATAATTACTCCAGTTCTGATTTTCATTCTGGCCCACCCACATTTTACAATTTCGAGTTTGTTTAGATATTGACGGAGCCAGCCTTAGTTCAAAATGCGGACTTTTGGTTAGCAGCTAAGCACTTAGACTTTCTACCAACAGTGCTTCTTATAAGTGTATTACCAAAAAAGCCTCATCTTTCTCCCACTGAGCAGCTGGTGGGTTTGAACCGACAGCTTTGGGCTTAGCAGCTGAACACCTAACCCACAGCACCACCTGAGCCCCCGTATAAGATATATGTTGTTGTTGTTGTTAAGTGCCATGAAGTTGGTTCCGACTCAGCGACCCTGTGCAGGGTTTCTGAGGCTGTAAATCTTCACGGGAGCAGAAAGCCTCATCTTTCTCCCGCGGAACAGCTGGTAGTTTCGAACTGCTGACCTTGTGGTTCATGGCCCGATTCGTAACCACTACGCTACCAGAGCTCCTTGAGTCAGTTCCAATTCATAGACAATCCTGCATAAAGTATCCGAAGCTGTAAATCTTTATGAGAGCAGAAAGCGTCTCTCACAGTGGGCTCGAACCACTGACTGTGTGGTTAGCAGTCCAGTGATTATCCTACAGTGCCATCAGCACTTCCTTTATAAGTGTAGAATTGGATGAATCTTCACCAATTGAACACACCTGTTTCCCCAGTGCTCAGCTCAAGAAACTACGTTCCCAGCTCCTGGAATCCTCTCTCTTGCAGTTTCCCCCTTCCCCCATTAATACACACACATACATACCCACACACCAGGTCACTGTCTTAGGACTTCTGAAGCATAGGCTGGTTTTGCCTGGCTTAAGTGCTCTGTAACTAGAATCAGAAAATATGTTCTCTTTCCTTGCTTTCTCCTCTTCAACATGATGTACAATTCATTCTGGTTGTTGTGTGTAGTTGTAGTTTATGCTCACTGCAGTGTCAGATTCCATTGTGTGGTTGTTCTGGTTTTATTCATTTTCCTGGTGGTTGGTGGTGAAGGAAGGAGCCAAGTGGAACCTACGGCTGCAGACTGTGGGACTATCTTGTGCAAAGGTCCTGAGGAAACAATATCTGATGTTTTCAGAGAAACAACATGTTATTTGAATGTTATTATGTGTAGTGTGTGTCTTAAGCTAATCAGCTTTGAGATATAAAAGGAGCAGATTAGATCCAGGCAAGCAAGTAGAGAGATTGGGGGGAGATAGATACCAAAGCCACATGAAGATTGCCGAGGAACTGAAGACAGAACCTGAAAAAAAGCAAAGACCTTCGCGCAGTGGGCCAATGAGTTTCTTTTTATATATAGCCTTTCTGGCCTGGGGTTCATAATTCTGCCAAAAAGAACTGTCTGGACCACAATCTTGCAAGGAACTGGTAAGTATACTATGCAAAAAGAAAGTGTCACTGTTGTTGTTAAATGCCATTGAGTCGATTCGATTCTAAACCATAGGTGGCCCTGTATAGAGTTTCCGAGGCTGTAAATCTTTATGCGAGCAGAAAGCCTCATCTTTCTCCTGTGGAACAGCTGGTAGTTTCGAACTGCTGACCTTAAGGTTTGTAACCACTACGCTACCAGAGTTCCTTGAAGACAATGTGGCGATGGTGAGAAATGGTACATCCATAGTAGAACCCAGCGGCCCAGAAATGGTATCAGCATTACAAGCAGAATCACCAGGCAACAGGTTCCTAGGCTGACATTTGCTGACCCACGAAGAAAGGAATCTGTAGTGGGCTTGTATGGAACCACAGAGGGAGAGAGGGGCTTACTGGGGCATGAGGTGCCTCCAGGTTCTTGTTGACAGAGCTAAAGAGATGTAATCTAGAGAAAGCTGGCAGGGCTGAGAGAAGAGAATGTTAGTTGGCAAAGCTAAGAAAAAGGTCATCAGCTGGCATGCTGAGAATAAAGGACCTTCCTGTGGGCACAACCAAGAGGGAGCTGTGAACCATCTTTGTTGCAAGTTATCCAGATTCATGAACTGCATCTGGTCTCCTAAATTGTAACTGTTACTTCTTTAATAAACCATAGAATCCTGAGAATGATTTGTGAGTTATGTGTGGCAATCACAATGCATTCTCAAACCCAGCAGTGAAATACAGACTAGGAGGGTGGTTGGTGTCAGTAAGGGTAAATAAAGTTGAAGAGTGGAGGGGTGTCTGACCCACACAGCTCATAGGAACTAGCTTTGAACTGACCCTGAGTCTTAGTCCTCCCTGAAGATGTATTCCAAGTCTGATGTTAGTATATTACATTCTCTGGTAGCATAGTGGTTACAAATCGGGCTGCTAATCTGAAGGTCAGCAGTTCGAAACGACCAGTTTTTCTGCGAGAGAGATTTATAGCCTCGGAAATCCTGTACAGGGTCACTAGGAGTTGGAACTGACTCCACGGCAGATAACAACAACAAAGAGTCCTGGTGTGGCATTGTGGGATAAAACACTGGATCACCAAGAGCCATTTGAACCACAAGGTCGGCGGTTCAAACTCACCAGCCGCTCCTCGGAAACCCTACTTCATGAGAAATCCACTTCATGGGAGAAATATAAACTGTCTGCTCCGAGAAACCCTAGGAAAGCAATTCTACTCTGTCCCTTAGGGTCATTAGTGAGTTGGGACAGACTTCCCCAGGTAAATGCTTGGGACTGTCAGGGAGTCAGTCATAGGGACCAAGTACTTTCCATCTTTCAGGCTTAGCTGTTCTGTAGAATTATTTTGAAGCAAATCCTACTCATCGTTGTGTTTCAGATTATAACTATTTTTATAATTGTTCAGAAAATGGACTCCAGAGCTAGACTGCTTAAGTTCGATCTAGGCTCTCGCTACTTACCAGCTGTGTGACCTTGAGTAAGCTGCCTTCCTTCTCTGTGCTTCAAGTGAGGAGAATAGCAATGATAAATGTAAGACATTCAGCACAGGGTCTGGCACATAGGGAATGCCACTTACATACTAGCTGTGATAATGACAAGGACCTCTCAGCCTGCAGACCCGATGGCAAGGAGTGCTCACTGATGACTGTATGAACGCTGGCCATTAGGGGGCACAACTGGTTTGGGACGCACTGGCATACAACGACCATGAGGAGGCGCGAGCACAATGACCTCCTGGACCTCTTCTCTTTAAACATTCCAGAGGAGAACGTGTCAGTCCTGGCTAGTGGGGAAGGGCACCCGCGTTGGGGCTGGAGATTAGCGCAGGGTACACAGGAACAATGAGTACCAAGATTCATCGGGGAAAGAGGAGATATGGGGGCGTGGGGGGGAGGGGGAGTTTCAGAAAACAGCTCTCACTCCACCCCCAAAATGCTGAAATTCCATCCTAAAGTTTTCCAGCACTGTTGGCCACCTTCCTAGACCTTCTCTCCGTCTGGATCAGGTGCCCCCTCTGGGCACATGTAGCTTCTGAGCTTCTCAATTCCCTTTCCTGAGGGCTTTGCCCATGCCACCCCCATCCTGCCCAGACCCCTCTGCGTCTGCCTCCCCAGTCCCTGGTGACCCCTTCACAGCACAGGATGTCACTGTCTGACTATGTTTCTGAATTCCCACTAAAGCCTCATAAAACCAGGAGCCAAGGACAAAAATGTCACCAGTACTGAACAAGCGCCTGGCATAATAAATAAAAAGAAAAAATGCCAAAAACACACTTCATAGATAACTTGTACTTGGCTTTATCTCTGGGCTTTTGCAAGTGCTAATCCTTCTGCTAGCTTAGTGGTTAGGAATCGGGCTGCGAACCTCAAGGTCAGCAGTTCGAAACTACCAGCTGTTCCACGGGAGAAAGATGAGACTTTCTGCTCCCGTAAAGATGTACAGCTTCGGAAACCCTGTGCAGGGTCGCTATGAGTAGGACTCCACCGCACATAACCACCCCCACCAATCCTTCCAATGGAAATACTCTGTCCACTGACAGCCTGAGTCCGACTCATTTCCCTACATCTTTCGCATTTCAGTTTAGCTAGCTTCTCCAGGAAGACCTTCCCAACTCCCACCTTTAAGTCTGGGCTAACACAGCTTACTACAAATCAGGTATTAGAGAAAATGTTTAATGAATAAGGGGGATAGTATTTGGGCAAGGTTCCCTGTATCCGCTGAAAAATCACTTCTGAACCCTCTCTGTGGAAGTCTGAACTCGAGGCCTAACACCCCCTCCCCTTAGGGTCCTATGCTGAATGTTTCTTTCTGCCCTGCCAAAGGGGATGCAGGCTGGGAGAGACCAAGACCTGCCTTCATTGTCAGCATTTCCTGGGAGATCCTGGGATTATGATAATGCTTACTGAGCACTTGCTATGTGGTAGGTGTATGCAGTTCTACACTTTTGACATCAATTCATTTAATCCTCCAAAAATCCCTGCACTTGGGAATGTGACCCTTCCTGAAACTCTGGGGGTGGGGGGGTCAGTTCTAGAAGGACCCCTCATGCCCCACTTATGCAAACTTGAACTATACTTGAAAGTTAAAACTGGCGGTTCTTGGGCCAGATACCATGGCCCACCACCACACACATAAACTTGTTGTTTTTCAGTCAATTCTAACCCCAGGTAACCTCATGTATTACATACAGCATAGAATTGCACCATACGATTGTTTGGGCTGTGGTCTTTACAGAAGAGCATTGCCAGACTCTTCTTCCACAGTGCTGCTAGGTGAGTTCGAACCACTAACCTTTAGGTGAGTAATGGAGTGCAAGGCATTTGCACAACTCAGGGACCTGCTATGACCCTCAGGGTGGTTTAAAAACACATATTAATTATTACTATTTAAAATGGAAATTCCTCTCCCTGTCCCATCCCAATCCTTAGGCAGAAAGTCGCTTCACCTTTGTGCTTTGATTTTCGTATCCTGCCTCTGTTTCCCTCTCGCATCACTCACCTGGCCCGGCAGCATTGGTAGATGAAGAATGACTGCCGCCAACTTTTGTTTGCATTTTGTCCATTTCCATGAGCACCTTGGAGTCCTGGTGTTAATGCACCAGACTCTAAAGCCGATTGAACTGTAAGGTCTGCAGTTTAAGCTCACCAGCTACTCCTTGGAAACCCTATACAGGGTTGCTATGGGTCGGAATTGACTTGAAGATGCTTTACAACAATATGGGCCCCTTACCTCCTGGCTCACCCCTTGTATCCTGAAGTTATGGGGTGGAGGGAGAGGGTTTGGTGGAATCTGGACTCCCTGTACAGCCAGGATACTAGGTGGGGGGTGTTCATTTATCACACACACTCCTTCCTGTCTCCATATGAGTCCTTGTATAGGCCACCCATCGGGACTACTTCCCCCCTACTCTGTCTGCAGCCCAATCTCAGCTAGAGAGCCAGATCTGGGTTCACCCCTCCAGGGACTCCTGTTCCTATCCCCTCCCCTCTGCCCTGCTTTTGGGGGCAGTGCTGCACAAGACCTTTTTTAGAGTGTTGAAGAGCAAAGATGTCAGCTTGAGGACTAAGGTGTACCTGACCCAAGCCATGGTATTTTCAAAAACCTCATATGCATGCAAAAGCTGGACAGTGAATAAGGAAGACTGTAGGAGAATTGATGCTTTTGAGTTATGGTGTTGGAGGAGAATATTCAAAGTGCCATGGGCTGCCGAAAGAACCAAGAGATCCATTTTGGAAGAAGTGCAGCCAGAGTGCTCCTTGGAGGCCAGGATGGCCAAACTTTGTCTCTCATACTTTGGACATATTGTCAGGAGGAACCAGTCGCTGGAGAAGGATATCATGTTTGGTAAGGTGGAGGGTCAGAGAAAAAGAGGAAGAACCCCAATGAGATGGATTGGCCAAGTGGCAGCATCGATGGACTCAAGCGTGACACAGTAGTGAGGTTGGCCCATGATCGGGCAGTGTTTCGTTCTGCTGTGCATAAGGTCACTATGGGTCAGTATCGACTCGATGGCACCTAACAACAACAACAACAAGGGGAAATGTGGGGTCCCCTTCAGGTGGGTGGTGCAGTTAACATGCTTGGCTGCTAACTAAGAAGTTGGAGTTTCTAGTCCTCCAAGAGGTGCCTTGGAACAAAGTCCTGGTGATTTACTTTCAAAAACTCAACCCGCGAAAGCTCTATGGGTCACAGTTCTCTGAAACACAGGGGATTGACATAAATCTTAATCTGCTTGGTAGCAACTGGTTCTTTTTCCAGTTGAGAAAGGAAGGGCACCTCTGAGCAAGGTCTGAGGCGGCCCCATTTCATCTCTCCCTGGGCACTACAAGAAGACAAGGCTACTGGAGGAAGTACTGGGTGGGCCGGTAATAGTAAAGGCCCAGTGGCAAGATGTCTCACAAGATTAATGATGAAACAGCCAAGGAAAGAGAGAGAGAAAAAAAAGAAAAAGGCAGAAACAGAGACACAAAGAGACAGGAGATTAAGAGACAATAATGACTGACGTCTGAAAAGAGAGGGACTCAAAGAAACTCAAGTCAGCCTTCGAAACGGACAAATAGAGGCAAAAAAGTACAAAATAGGTGTTTTATTTACTGGAAGTTTTATATAAAAAGTAAAAGGTATGTGAAGGGAACTGTGGGTTGGGCGTGGGCCGGGCGGGCAGCGTCGGTGGTGTCAGGGGCTAGGGGTGGTTGGGAGCAGTGAGAGGCGTCCCTCCTTCCAACGGTCTGTCAATCTCTCTCCGTTGGCGCTGGTGTCCCTGTGCGCATGCGCGCAAGCGTACTGGAGTATGTGTATGGTTGGGACCTCAGTGAATAGGTACCGGATGAGCGGTCCTGGGTGCTGGGCCTCAAGCCCGGGGCCGGGCGGGTGCGCAATGGTGCGGCTGGTGAGAGGGTGTGAATCCTGGGCGGCAGAGGCAGCGGAAAGAGCCCTCGGTATTGATGCAGCGCGCATTGACACAGGGAGAGGCGGCTTCTTCGGTCTCAAGACACTCATTGATATCTGGTAAGGGGCACAAAGGGCGCTATTCAGGCCTGGGACCTGGAGTATAGATGCTGAACATCCCGTGCGTGGAATCTGGCCTAGCTGACTCACTTGGGGTCCTTAATTGTAATCACTCTGCTTTATTGCTGTTGAAAATAGGCAGACATGATTCTTATTCCCATTTAACAGACAGGAAGCCTGAGGCTCTCCAAAGATGCAGAACAAATTGCCCAAGATAGCACTAAAAGTCCTGGGAAATCATATTTGCAGAATTAGTTTTAATGTGGCGCCATAGGGTAAACACTAGACTGCTAACCACAAGGTCCGTGGCTCAAACCCACCAGTCCCTCCTCAGAAACCCTGTACAATGTTGCTGGGAGTTGGAACAACTCTATGGCACTAGAAACAACACCTTGTTTCCAAAGGAGACTTTCAAACCTACCAGTCAGTCTGTGGGAGGAAGGTGAGGCTGTCTGCTCCCCCAAAGATTTCTCTCTCAGAAGCCCTAAGGAACAATTCTACTCTGTACTGTGGGGTCACTGAGAGCAGAGAGTCAACTCGATTGCAGGGGATTTTCGATTTCAGGGTCCAATCTTTGGCCAAGCTTTATCTTCTGTGCACTGAATTAAGCCCCATCCCCCCTGCCTGGACGCACCCATTAGTGGGGTTCTTTCAGGAAGTCCCAGTACAGCCGCTTCTGGCCCAGCCCCGCAGCCCCACCTCTCTGTACAGGACTGTGTTTGCTGACCCCAGGCCCGCACTCACCGACACAAGACATGCGAGTCATGTCCAGGCGATAGCCGTCGAAGCAATCGCAAGTGAAGCCTTCTGGGACGCGAACGCATCGGCCGTGTGCGCAGCCATCCAAGATCCCGCATTCCTCGGCTTCTAGACCCTCATAGGGTTCAGTCAAGGCGCCTGTGGAGAACGCAGGGCCTGGGGCGCAGGGTCTCCACCCTCTTGCCCCTATCCGCCCCAGAGTGGGGCTCCCTGGCTGTCTCATTAAACTGTCCATCTTGCCCCAGGGTTGTGGGGACAGGATGAAACTTTTCTCGCTCTCTGTAGTTTATTTCCTATCTCTATCCTTTTCCCCTTGTTGCTAGGTGGACTCTCCATCTCTCAGTTCGCTTCCATTTTCTCTGTTTCTTCTTTCTCTGTCCCCAACCTATTTCCTTTATCCTCAGTTCTCTTTCTCTTTGTATGCCCTCAACATCTCCCCCCATTTCTCCGCCTTTACATCTTAGCACTCGATCTCCGTGACTGCCTCTCTTCCCACATATGAGATGGCTTCAAACATAGAAAAATGGAATGAAAATATAATGGAATTTATCCATAAACTTTTTGAAGCCCCCTTGTATGTATCTTCCTATCTCTGTCCTAAATCTCTCCCTGTCTGTCCTCTTGGTTTTTCCATCAGGGTCCCCATCTCTTTCTTGGTCCGTCTCTACAGATATTTTTCTACTCCTCATCTTCTGCTTTCCACCCCCACCTCTGTTTCCTAATTCTCAGACCCTCTTCCTCCTGGCTTCTCTCTCCCTCCCTTTCACCTACTCTTGTCTCTCTGCACACCTCCCTCCTCTCAACCTGTCCACAGTACGCACCAGTATAGCGGCCGCCTTCAGGCAACTCCTCTGGATCCGGGAAGGAGCCACGGGTATCGCGAGACCGATAGCGCCACCTGCTGCTGGGGCCGGGAGGGGCAGGAACCTCTGATTCCTCATAGGGACCACCATCATCTTCAAAGTCCGGCATGTCAAAGGGGGGTGCCCCATAGGGAGCCTCCCGTCGTGCGAAGGGTCCAGGTGGCAGTGGGTAGGGGTCGTAGGGTAGCACGGGTGGTGGGTACAACTCAGGCCCATATGGAAGGCCCTGGTAAGGCAGACCTAGGTCTGGGCCATACTCATAAGGCAGTCCAAAGCCACCTGGCCGCGGGGGGCCATATGCAGGGGGTCGCAGCACATTGCACAAGGCCTCGAAGTCATCTGTGAGAGGGAGCCAAGCCAAGACAATGAGCCACACTCGCTAAGACATCCATCAGAAGAGAGGCTGGGGGAAGGCTTTGGGATGAGGCATGGGGACACCAGGTGCTTGAAAGGATGGGCCAAGGATTGAAGGAGGGCCCGGATTAGGGGTTTCTAGAGCCAGGACTGGAGATCTGAGGGCTGGGCCTGAGATTATACTAGGATTTGATGGACCCCGAGTAACTAGGACTAGGAGCCTGAAGAAATGGAATGGCGTGTTTCATGGACTAGGGAATCCCAGTAGGTGTTATTAGGGGCCTGGGAGGCCAATACAGGGAGAAGAGGACCTGAGTGAGCAATTGGGATTTAGAAATCTAAAAACCCAGGATTAGCATGTTTGGGGTTGGGGCTGGGTTCCCAAGGGCTAAGGATTAGGGTCTCTAGAGGCAGAATTCAGGGATTTAAGGGCCAAGACTAGGGGTCTGTGGGGCTATAAATTGGGTCATGGGTACCTGCATGTGAGTGTCCACACAGGGCTGGGACTTGGAGGTCTGTGATCTCTGGGGCAATAACCAGGGAGATTTGAGACTAGGTCGACAGGGCCTGAGTAACTGGTATTTAAGGTCTCAACGTCCAGGATTGGGGGAGGGGGCCTCATGGGCTGTCTTGGGGTTTTATAAACCAGGAGTTGAGGGTCTGAGAGCCCACATCATGAGTGCTTGTGGGGCTAGAACTATGGGGTCTGCTGAACTAAGCCATAGGTTTGTGATTGAGACTTGGAGGCCTTTGGGAAATGCCTTTGAGGTCTAAAAGGCCAAGATTTAGGATGGTCTTAAACATAGAGGTCTGAGAGGCCAAGCTTGAGGGAGGCTGAGGGTTCTTATGACGCCACCCAGGGGCAGAGCTTCTGTGTCCAGGTGGTGGCTGTACCTGAGTCCTGGGCAGGGCAGAGGGCGCAGTCCATGCCCCAGGCCTCCCCGTAGAGGCAACAACACTCTGTGTAGGTAGCCTGGCGGTCCAGCCGTGGGCGACTGCACACAAGGTCAGCCCCCACTTCCTGCCAGCACACGCCCAGATTGTCATCTGACGGGAAAAGATAGCATGTATCAGGGCATGAGGGGGAGGCTGGGATCTGAGGTGCCCCGTCCCCTGCTGGAGCGGCCCAGCAATCCTCTGCCCAGCATTACATCTTTCTCATCAGCTGTGACAGACACCCAGAAGTCCTCTGAGGTAGCTCCAGGGTTCTAGACAGGGTGCGGGACTGAGAACAGGCTTGGTCTAGCATACACAATGAGAGGATAGAAAGGCCCAGTGGCTGGGAATATAGGTCTGAAAGGGTTCTATCTGTGCCCAGGCTAGGGAGGGCTGTGTGACTTGGGCAACTACTTTACTTCTCTGGCTACTGTTTGAATGAAGTCGCCGGGTCTAGGGAGATATTGTAGAAAAACGGAAGCAGGAGGAGGTAGGGGTTTGGGCAGAGAGAGAGAGACAGATGAAATAGACAGAAAAGACTGACCCAAAGAGTTAGGGACAAACACCTCCAAAGAGTCAGAGACTCAAAAACAGACAGACAGACCAAGACACAGAGACGAGAAACAGAGATTAAGAGCTAAATGCGAGGGGGCTTTGAAAAGTCTGTGGAAAAACGAGACTAAAATATAATGGAATTTTTCTGTGAGCTTTTTGAAGCCCCCCTGGTAAGTGTTAAAGAGTTCTGGTAGTATTGTGGGCTAAACATTAGGCTGTTAATCACAAAGTCGTCAGTTCAAATCCACCAGCCACTCTGAGGGAGAAAGATGAGGCTGTCTGCTCTGGTAATGATTTATAGTCTTGGAAGCCCTACTGAGGGTTTTGTTTTTTTTTTTCCTTTTCTCACAAGTGCTTGTTAAGTTATTTAGTGCTGTTGAGTCCATCCTGCCTCACACGGACCCTATATAGGGTTTCTGAGGAGCAGATGGTGGTTCTGAACCAGTGACCTTGCAATTCGCAGTCCAGTGCTTATCCTACAGCACCACTACCTGCTATTTATCAGTGTCTCTGTCTCTTTCCAGAGACAAATATCCAGAGAGAGTCAAGAATTCAGAGGAAAACTGAAAGACAGAAAGCCACAGAGAGGTGGAGTGAGATAGACAGACCCACAGAAATAACCTAGGTCTGGGCTATACTCATTGTTGTTGTTAACTGCCATAGAATCGATTCTGACTCATAGCTACCCTGTATAGGGTTTCTTAGGAGTGGTTGGTGAGCTTGAACTGCCGACCTTGCAGTTCAAACTGACTTTGCAGTCCAGCACATTACCCCAGTGACACACCAGGATTCCGGGCCACTCATAGGGGAGTCCAAAGCCACATGGCCACTTCATTTGCACTTAGATGGACCAACCCCATTCTAAATTCTTAGAAATGAAATTCCTCACAGCTAAGCTATAATGGTGGGGCTACAGTTCCCACTCAGTGTGCAAAAAGAAAGCTGGTGACCTAGTGTGGCACTGTGGCATAACGTACTAGACCATAAGGTTGATTTGAACCACAAAGTCGGCGGTTCAAACTCACCAGCCGCTCCTTGGAAACCCTATACAGCATCTCTATGAGTGGGAACTGTCCCGACAGTCCGCATTCAATGTGCAGAAAGGAAACTGGGGGTACACAGGACGAGAAGCAAAGAGCTTGTATTCATTGAGTCAGTAAGTGACAGGCGGCCTCTGAAACCTTCCCAATGACTAAAACCATTACCTTTAACCTTCTAAGGAGCCCTGCTTGTGTCGTGGATTAAGCGTTGGACTGCTAACTGAAATAAAAGGTGGAGGGTTTCAAACCCTCCAGCTTCTCTGAAGAAGAGTCTGTCTGCTTCTGTAAAAATATACAGCCTCAGAAACTCCATGAAGCAGTTCTGTCTGTCCTATAGGAGTAGTTCTATAGGGTCACGATGGGTCAGAATCAACTCAAAGGCAGGTTTGACCTACAGCAGGTTATGCTTTCGTTTACAATCCCAAATCAGATCCAGTCAAAACCCAGATTAGTGGGAGGAAGGGCGTGACCTGGGGGCGTGGCTGTTGCTTGGGTGGGGCCTGGGCCAGAGACTGAGCCTAGGGAGTGGGGGGTAGGCGGTATGGGCGGGACCAGGGCGGGACAAGACGGGTTTAGGGGGCGGGGTTACCGAGGCTCTGGCTCTCGTTGGAGACGCAGCGGCGCCGCGAGCGATCGAGCACGAGTGGGGCCTCACACGTGCAGTGATAGGAGCCTATGGTGTTGACGCAGCGGCCGCCCTCACAAGCCGGCTCCTCGTCCGCGCACTCATCATTGTCTAGGGAGGCAGGGGAGCAGTTAAGAGGCAGCCCCCTCAACACCCCTCTACCCTTTTCTGTCTCTCGCCCCAGAGCCCTGGATGGAGTCGAGACTCCAGGCAGGACTTCCCGGGATTGGAGTGGATAGGGGTTGCCTCCTACCGACGCATTCTAGACGCTGAGTATGGTAGTAATAGCCGTTGCTGCAATAACATGAGTAGCCCGGGGCCGTGTTCACGCACACGCCGCTCTTGCACACCTGGTCTTGGAAAAGCTGGCACTCGTCCACGTCTGAGAGAAGGGTAGTCCCAGGTGCGCCCACAGCAAGAGAAATGGGGGCACGTCAGGGTGTGAGGCAGGCGGGGCATGACCAGGCAGGAGGACTAGGGCCCATGGGGATAAAGCCCACAGAGAGAGATATAGAAAAATAGAGGCAAGAAGACAGGGATGGGGAGGAGGTGACCAGATAGAAACCGAGTGAGAAACCGAGATGAAGAAATAGAGACAGGGTGGGACAGAGGAGACCCCAGCTGGGCCTGAGGGCTTCAGGTGGGTGAAAGTTGAAGTCTGGTCTCACCTCTCCGGAGGGCCGGGTCTCCATTGGGTGCCAGGTAGCCCCGGCCATGGGGGCACAAGGACTGGTACTCCGCTGCACAGAGACAAACCTGAGTTCAGACACCTCGGTCCCAGCCATTGCCTTGGGCTCTTAGCCTGCGGGCACCCACCTGTCTTCATGTTTACCCTCACCCTGTGCCCACCCTTCACTGCTCCAGCCCTCAGGCCTGTGCCTGTGTGCCCACCTCTCGGTCTTATACCCACCTGTCTGTAACTCACACTAGCCCTTACAGTATACATGTCCAAATATGCCCTCTGTCCCAGTCCCATGCCCACCTGTCTCTACTGTAACCCTTAGTCCTATGCAGAGAGACTACCCATAAAACGAGGGGTACCCTTGTGCTACGGCATCAACAAAACAGGGCACCAGTTGTCCCAAGCAAAGACCCATAGATGCCAAGCAGACAGGGCACACGGAAAAGTAAGTGTCACAGTGCAAAGAAATTGATACCAGCTCCTGCGTGGAAGAATCTATTGGCTGGAAATAAAGTTCACCCAGGAATCCTGGTGTAGGATAAACACTAGACTGAAAGGTAGGTTTGAATGCAAGGCCAGCTGCTCAACCTCACCAATCGCTTCTCAGAAACCCTACACACAGTCACTATGAGTTAGAACCAACTCAATGGCACCTAACAACAATAACAAAAGGGGCATGAGGGCACCCATGTGAAAGGTTGTTTAAGCTCTGAGGTCCCTACCACTTCAACACCTTCATTGATCGACATCTATGATCCCTTCTGTGTAACTGAAATGCATATCTTAATGGGTCTCTTAGGAGTGTAATAGTTCTAATAAATAAGAGGTAGGGGTGGGCTGTTAAGTATACCTCTACCTAAAAATTAAATGTAATACTGTTTTCTGATCATTTCATTTTCTTTTATGACTTCTTTTCATTTGTTCCTTTATAATTATAGCATTTATTACCAAACAAGCATCAATTTTGCTGTTTTAAAGCAAAATTGGTGAAGGTCAAGTCTTTATTGTGGGGAGATCCCACAGAATTTTACATTAATCATTGAGACAACTGTTTCACCACCTCATTTTCTTTGTTGTAGCACATGTGGAATATCCTTTTTTTTTTTTGTAGAAAATGTAGTATACAGTCAAAGCCTTAGTACAAATTTTATAATCCAGTTAGTCTCATTTTGCTAAAGTGGCACATGCCACATTTACGTCCATTCACTAATCTGATGTTGTTATTGTTAGGTGTCATGGAGTCATTCCAACAGAATGAAACCCTGCCCGGGCCTGTACCTTTCCCACAATTGTTATGTGAACCCATTGTTGTAGCTACTGTGTTAATCCATCTCGCTGGGGGGCTTCCTCTTTTTTGCTGACCCTCTACACTAATATTATAATCACATTCAGAAAGAAATTACATCAAGGATAGCTAAGACACATGCACACACACAGGCATGCATCCACGTATATTTATAACTCATATCCCATCGAATGTGTGACTAACATGCCTTAGTCCAGCCCCAGTCCAGCATTCACCCATGCCCATCCATGCACACCTGTCTCAGTGCTTGGGCATTGCTGGATTCGGCAGCCACTGCCCCAGCCCTCGCCCACCGTGCAGCAGCACTCCTGCCATGTCACGTTCCATGCCAGGATGTTGTCACATGCATCTGGGGCCGCTGTGTCGAAGTAGCACTCTCGGCGTCCGCTGCTCACAGAACCCTGCCGTGGTGCACTGGGCCGGCGGGGTGGAGGCGGCCTGACAGGCAGGTGGGGACTGGAGGGCACCTGGGGCTGTGAGCCTGGAAACACACCTGGGGAGAAAAGGGGCCACAGCCTAGTGTGGGCCCATCCCACAGCCCTCCATAGAATATGTCCAGGGGGTACCCAGCTGGACCAGGATGTCACATTACCTCCGACACCACACTTGTCAAAAACCTGTCATAGTCCCTTTTCCCCCCACTCTTACTTCCTGTCATTCCTGCATCTCTTGTGCCCCCCACATCCCACTCTCCCAAGCATCTCCATCACTGCAGCGTCCCTGGCTCTTAGATGCTTCTTTAGGTGTTCCTCCATGGGTCCCAAGCTGGCCACAGAGTCTTCACCTCAAAACCAGATCTCATCCTGGACACTTCCCTCGTACCCTGGCTGTCCACTTGGCCTCTTGGGCCTCTCTCCCACCCACATTTTCCTCCTTCTCCATTAGCCCCCAACCTTGGTCCAGTCTTCGCTTGCCCAGGTCTTTGCCCCAGCCTCCTTCTTAGGTTCCCAGCCTCCAGCTTCACCCCTGCGATCCATCTTCACATGGCAATTAGAGGGAGGTTTCAAAATCAGATTACATTCCTCTCTTGCTTTAGACCTTGTGTGCCACAGCACCCCTCAGGCAAAGCCCAACTCCAGGCCTTGGTAAGTTCAGGTAAGACCTGCTTAACCCCGCGTCCTTCTCCGGCTTCCTCTCCTCACTCCATCCCTTGCTCTCCAAATTATGTAACACTAAACTTATTTTAGTTTCTCAAACATGTCAGAAACCCTCTTGCCTTACCAGGCCTTTGCTTTTTCTGTGTCTTCTGATCTCACTCACTCACTTTGCATCTACGCATGCTCCTGCTCTTAGCTCTTATTTCAGAAATCCTCTCCTGCAGGGAGTCCTCCATGGTCAGCCTCCTCTGGATTCCCAGGCCCCTGGGCTTCCCCCGATCACACATTTGTTCTCTCTGATCTGTGCTTTCTCCATCCCAGCCCTGACTATGTTGAGTGGCCAGCCTCTGCTAATATCTCTGGATTGTAAGAACTTTGAGGAGAGGAAGTGGTTTCTCTTGGTCACAGCTCTGTCCCCTGAACACAGTGGATTCCCTGAGAACATTTGTTAAATGAAGAAATGTGGCAGAAGCAGGGCCAGGATCTAGTTGTGACATGGAATCCCCACCATCCTTGTTAAACCATATGTTCTAACATTTTGTTGTTGTTAAAAAGAACATTTAACTGATAGCAGCTGTCCATATCAGGGATCATCAGGTCACATCATTTTCCTATAGGGTCAGCAGCCATTAGTGAATTAATTAATACACACTGGCATCTGTCTCACCAGCAGAAGTCCGGGGGGCAACACAGCGTCCAGTCATGGGGTCAAACTCCTCAGGGCTGGTGGGGCAGATACAGAGGAAGGAACCTTCAACATTCTCACACAGGGCAGTGCCACACACGCCCTGCAGTGTTTCACACTCATTCACATCTGTGAGTGGGAGACAAGGACAGGGAATCAGTGGGTCTTTGCATCTGTGATTCCAAAGATCTAGACGACTGAGTTTCAAAGATAAGAGGTATTTTTAACAGCCAGACTTCACCCTCTTTCCTCTGGTCTATGCCCTGAATTTTCTTGGGACCCTCTGCTCCTCCATTTTCAACCCATGTGTTTTGCTGAGGTCTAAATCAATTCCCAAGGGTGGGCACAAGTTCCAGGCATGGGGCAATCAGATTCCTGCATTTCTCTGGTTCAGAGATGGGCCAATCAAAGCCAGATCTGGGACTTCTGCTAGAAATATTGAAATTTTAGCCCTAAGAAACCCTGATGGCTCCATGGGTGAAGCACTGGTCTGCTACCCAAAAGATTGAGGGTTTGAACCCACTGGCCATTCACCGGAGAATGATAAGGCTGTCTGTCCGCTGCTGGAAAGACTGACAGCCTGGGAAATCCTGTGAAGCAGTTCTTGTCTGTCCTATACAGTCACGATGAGTCAGTAGTGGACTTGGTTTGGGTTTTTCTTTAGAACTAAGAGTCCTGGTGGTACCACGATTTAAGCATTCAGCTGCTAGCTGAAAGTTCAGCAGTTTGAAGCACCAGGCATGCTTCGGGAGAAAGATGTGGCTGTCTGCTTCCATAAAGATGTACAGCCTTCGAACCCTATGGGGCAGTTCTACTCTGTCCTATAGGATCGTTTAGTCTGAATCAACTAGAAAGTAAAAGTTTCGTCTTAGCCCTGTGGTTGGTCATCATTGTGAGAAATCTGCATGAAAATTAATCCAATACAGGAAGGCAAAACTGAGGAGTGGAGACAGTAAGCATCTTGATTCAAATCCTGGATCCAGTTATGCCCGAAGTCCAGCTATATCCTAGGACTTGGCAGTTTTAATGAGTTGTTTTTTGTTTTTTAAATATAGCCTGTTGTGCTTGCATTTGTCAAAACTTAGCAAGACTATATATCTAAGATTCATGCATTTCACCGTATGTAAATTTTACCTCAAATGAAAATATCAGGAAACATACATTGGAGTCCTGATGAGGCACTGTGGGTTAATGCATTGCACTGCAATGTTGGTTTAAACCACAAAGTCGGTGGTTCAAGCTCACCAGCAGCTCCTGGGAAACCCTATACAGGGTCACTATGGGTCAGAACTGATTTGATGGCACTTAACTACAACATAAACATATATTAAACTCTAGTTAGAGATTATTGTTGTTACATGCCACCCAGTCGGCTCCATTTCATAGCGATCCTATTAGACAGAGTAGAACTGACCCCATTAGGGTTTCCTACACTACAAACCTTTACGGAAGCAGATTGCCACGTCTTTCTCCTGCAGAACCGCTCGCTGGTAGATTCAAACCAGCAATCTTTTAGTTAACAACATAGTGCTTAACTATTGTGCCACTAGGGTTCCTTGAAGCAAATATGGTAGTGATGGTTATGTGCCGTGGAGTTGGAACTGACTCACAGCGACCCTGTACAGGGTTTCTGAGGCTGTAAATCTTTATGGGAGCAGAAAGCCTCATCTTTCTCCCATGGAACAGATGGTAGTTTCAAACTGCTGACCTGGAGGTTCGCAGTCCGATTCATAACCACTACGCTACCAGAGCTCCTCTGAAGCAAATATAGTCATATGATAATAACAGAACTTAGGCCATGAGACACAGGCCTTCATTCTATCATTCTTTCAATTTGCTGTCAATGTTTAAATGTTCTTCATAAAATGTAGAATGAAAGAAGGATGTTTTAATACATTTAAACCCCGCCCCCCAAAAAAAACCCACTGGCATCAAGTTGGCTCTGACTCACAGTGACCCTGGAAGACTGAATAGAATGGCTCCTTACAGTTTCCAAGACCAGAACTCTACAGAAGATGACAGCCTCTTTTCTCCCACAGAGCAGCTGGTGGGTTAGAACCACTGACCTGGAGGTTAGCAGTCCAACACAACCCACTGTATTACCAAGGCTCCTTTATACAGACTTGTTTCTGTTAAGTGCCGTTGAGTTGGTTCCAACTCATAGCCACCCTGTATAAGATTTCCAAAGAGTGGCTAATGGGTTTGAACTGCCGATCTGTACCACAACTTCTTGCTGTTGTTGTTATGTGCCGTGGAGTTGGTTCCGACTCATAGCGACCCTGCATACGGCTTCCAAGGCTGTAAATCTTTATGGGAGCAGAAAGCCTCATCTTTCTCCTGTGGAACAGCTGGTAGTTTCGAACTGCTGACTGTGAGATCAGCAGCCCAATTCGTAACCACTACATTACCAGAGCTCCTTTAAGATACCATTTTTTTTTTAAAAAAGGGCTTTTTTAAAAAGCACCAAAAAAATGTCAGTCTGAATAGGGTTTCTGGCATTTGCAACCAGACAATTCTGACTGAAAACAAAAACTCAGCCTACTGCCATCGAGTCAATTCCGACTCCTAGTGATCCTAACTAGGGTTTCTGAGACTGCAGATCTGTAAAGGAGTAGACAGCCTCATCTGTCTCCCAAGGGGCAGTGATTGAACTGCTGACCTTGTGATGAACAATCCAGCGCTCAATCCACATGCTACATGGTCAACTCCTTCCCCACCTTCCGGTTCCACCCAAACCCCACCCACCGCCTGGAGCCCCGTACCCACGCAGTGACGCCCATCTCGCGCCCCCTCGTAGCCCTGGTCACAGAGGCACTGGAAGGAGCCAGGCAGGTTCTGACACATGGCGTGGGCCCCACAGAAGGACCGGTTCCGACACTCGTCCACATCTGCAAACACCAAACAGTCAGGCAAATGCTTGGCTTCTCTCCTACCCGTTTCCCTCCAAGTCTCACCCAATACTTGCTGGACACCCACCCTGGCATCCGCCCCCTGGTGTGGGCTGATATCCAGGGTCACAGGCTGGTGTGCAGCGGTAGGAGCCAGGGGTATTCTCACAGCGCTGGGCCCCACAAATTGTGGGGCCATATTCTCGACACTCATCCACATCTGCAAGACAGCAAGCAGAAGGAAGGGGATTCACAGGTTTTCATTTCACTTCTAGTCCCATGTTGCAGAAGTCTTCTATGAACTTCATGTCCTAGGAGTCTGACCTTCTAAAGATGAACTAGTGTTGACAACTCATTGCCATTTCCCAAGAGCCCAGGGTTCTACTTCAAGCCTTTTGCACTTCATGTTCCCTGTGCTAGGAATACTCGTCCCTCAGCTATCAGTAGGGCTGTGTCATATGTGTCAGTGAAGTCCTAACATCTCTCCCCAAACTGCCCTGTTATCTCTGTCCACTTATCCGGCGTTAGCTTTCTTCCTCAACCTGATACTGTTGTTAAGTGCCGTCGAGTCGGTTTCAACTCATAGCAATCCTGTATAGGGTCTCTGAGGTGTTGTTTTTTTTTTAATCTTTGTAGAAGCAGAATGCCTCATCTTTCTCCCACTGAGCGGTTGGTGAGCTCCCAACAACAGTCCTTGTGGTTCACAGTCCAGTGTTTATCATATGGAGACAGAATGCTCCCCCAACTTGATATTATACTTATTTATATCTGTGTAGGAGGCCTTGGTGTGGGCTGCAAAGTCAATTTGAACGATAAGGTTGGCAGTTCAAACTCACCTCTTTTGCCTCAGAAACCCTATGTTGTTGTTGTTATGTGCCGTGGAGTTGGTTCCGACCCATAGTGACCCTGAACAGGGTTTCCAAGGCTGTAAATCTTAACGGGAGCAGAAAGCCTCATCTTTCTCCCGCAGAGCAGCTGGTAGTTTCGAACTGCTGACCTTACGGTTCACAGCCCGATTTGTAACCACTACGCTACAGGGTGGCTATTTGTAGGCACTTAACAACAATAACATATCTATGCAGATTTCTAATATGCCCACTATTACCCCCACTAAAATGCAAACTCTTTAAGAGCAAAGATTTGTGCCTGTCTTGATTGCTGTTGGTAAGTGCCTTCTAGTCTGTTCCTACTCACAGTGACCCTGTATAAGGTTTCTGAAGAACAGCTGGTGGGCATGAACTGCCAACCTTGCAGTTCAAACAGACCTTGTGATTCAATGCTTATCCCACATAGCTACACCAGGACCTGGGCAGTGCCCAACAATTCTCTATGTTGGATGACTTGAGGTGATTTATTTCTTTGTTGTCTGTCTCCCCAGCTAAAATGTCAACCCCATGACAACAGCGATTTCTGTTGGATTCATTTCCTGTTGTGTCCTCTAGTACATGAATTTTTGTGGAGTTCATGACTCTGTGGGTCAGGCAACCAGAAAGGCAAGTGTAGCACAGAGTTGTTTTCTTCCATTTGTCCCACAAAATTTGTTCCCACCCAATCTCCAAAAAAAGAGCTCTGGCAGCTTAGTGGTTACGAATCAGGCTGCTAACCTCAAGTTCATAAGTTCGAAACTACCAGCTGTTCTGTGGCAGAAAGATGAAGCTTTCTGCTCCCGTAAAGATTTACAGCCTCGGAAACTCTGTACAGGGTCGCTATGAGTCGGAACTTACTCCACGGTACTTAACAACCTCCAAAAACATCTTGGATTACCTCCAGCCTTATCAGTTTCTTATCAGTACCCAGCTGGAGGATGGCCACAGAAAAAGAAGGAAGCAAGGGGCGGAAGTGAAGGAGGAGTTAAGTGGGGAGAAGGGGCGGGGTAGATGCCTTCAGTAGGACTGAGGATCCAAAAGGGGCGGAGTCTGGAAAAGGGAGGAGCCTGGAGAGATGACTGGAACTTAGGACTGGACTCAGGGGCAGTAGTCTGCGGAAACCTCAGGGAATTTCACTAGGGCAAGTAGGGTTGAATTTGAAAGGGCATCTAGAAGTAAGAAGAGTGTATTATATTAAGAGGAAAGACTGAAAAGGGCGGGATCTAAGTCTTCTTATTGTGGCACGAAGGGGGCTTCAAAAAGTTCGTGGTAAAATGGAATTAAAAGATGGTATTTTTCCATTAACTTTTTTAACAACCCTCCCACACACACACACACACACGCCTTGTATGTCGACTGTGCAGAAACTGCTCAGGAGAAATACTTGTTTCTGGAAGCGAGGTTTGGCCTGATTCTTCATAGGAGGGTACCCCCCACACACACACCCAATATAAGGACTCAACGGCGGCTTTTTCCCCTCACAGACATAATGAGAAGCGGTTAAGTCTGTGAAGCAGGCCAGCCTCTCCTCTGTCCCCACCGAGAAAGACTCAGAAGTTCTCACCGTCACAGGTGCCCTCTGGACCCGCGTGGTACCCAGGGTCGCAGTCTCGGACACAGCGGTAGGAACCGGGGGAGTTCTCACAGCGCTGGGCCCCACACAGGGCCGGGCCCCTTTCACGGCATTCGTCCACATCTGAAGGGGGAGGCAAGGAGAGGGAGCGGGGCGGGGGTGTCACAAGATGGGGGAAGCAAGAAAAGGGAAGGGAGGTAGCAGCTGATGCAAAAGGTGGGATGCAAAGGGATCCGGTCGGGTCTGAACCTCTTACCGAGGCAGGAGGCAAGGTCTGGGCTGGCGCGGTGGCCCGGAGGACAGATGCACTCGAAAGAGCCATCTGTGTTGGTACAGATGCCGCTCTGGCAAAGGTCCTCCTCGCTGCATTCGTCTACGTCTGCAGGGTAAAGAGACTCGTGGAAACCATGGTTCTACCTCCTCCCTTGCTTAACCTCTGGCCACACCCCTCGACCGCCCCTTTCCCCGCCCCTTTCCCCGCCCTTCTAGGCTCCTTCCCCTACCTGCTTTAGGCTCGTTCCTTTCCTGGAGTCCCGCCCCTCTGACTGCCACCATGGCCCAACAAGCTTAGTCCTACCCCTTGCTGATTTACAAGTGGCTCCCACTGATTTACAAGTGCTGCCCTCAAGGTGCATCAAGACCCTAGGTCAAAAATTAAGACTTTCATTCTCCTGGTCGTTCGCGCCTTTTCCTGGTCTAATCCTGCCCTGTCCTGGTCCAGGCCCTGACCAGGTACGGACCAATACAAGAGGCTCCACGGGGTCCAGGCCGGTATCCTGGGGCACAGGTGCAGGCAAAGGAGCCGTCCGTGTTAAGACACTCGCCGTGGGGGAAGCAGAAATCTCCTTCCAGGCACTCGTTCACATCTAGGGTACCAGAAGAATAGGGTTGAGGGTCCCAGTTGATATTGTTGTTATGTGCCTTGGAGTCAGTTCCGATTTATAGTAACAGGGTTTCCGAGGCTGTAAATCTTTACGGGAGCAGAAAGCCTCATCTGTCTCCCGAGGAGCAGGTGGTAGTTCTGAACTGCTGATCTTGCAGTTCGCAGCTGGATTCGTAACCACGGTGCTACCAGAACTCCTTTACCTGTGCCCAAATCAAAAGCCCTACTCACAAACCAGATGGCCAGTTTCCAAATTCTACCCATAGTCCTTTAACCTAGGTTCCACCTTTGCAGGAGACCTAGTGGTGCCGTGGGCTGATAACCACAAGGGTTGATGTTCAAACCCACTAACCACTCTGTGGAAGAAAGATGAGGCAATCTGTTCCTGTAAAGATTTACAATCTAGGAAACCCTAAGAAATAGATTACCTTGTATTACAGGATCAGATGGCTGCTTTCCAAAGTCCACCCACAGACATTTAATCCAGTTTCCACCTTTCTACAGTAACCTTTAAGGAGCTCTGGTAGCATAGTGGTTATGAATCGGGCTGCAAACCATAAGGTCAGCAGTTCGAAACTACCAGTCGCTCCGTGGGAGAAAGATGAGGCGTTCTGCTCCCGTAAAGATTTACAGCCTCGGAAACCCTGTACAGGGTCGCTATGGGTCAGAACCGACTCCACGGCACTTAACAACAACAGTAACCTTTCAGGAGCCCTGGTGGCACTGGACTGTGAACTACAAGGTTGGTGGCTGGACCGCGCCAGCCTCTCTGAGGGAGAATGATGAGGCTTTCTACGCCTACAAATATTTATCATTTTAGAAACCCTATACAGCAGGGGTGGGGAACCTTTTTTCTGCCAAAATTTACAACATTATTCATGGGCCATACAAAACTATCAACTTAAAAATTAGCCTGCTATATTTGGTCAAATACATAATTAACTCACTCCTAATAAACCCTATAGAGTCCTGGTGTGGCACTGGGGACTAATGCGTCAGACTGCAAAGTCGTTTGAACTGCAAGTTCGGTGGTTCAAGCTCACCAGCTGCTCCTTGGAAACCCTATACAGGGTCGCTATGGATTGGAATCTTAGCAAACAACAACAAACAAACCCTATGGAGTCCTGGTGTGGCGCTGTGGGTTAATGCACCAGACTGCAAACCCATTTGAACTGCAAGGTCGGCTGTTCAAGCTCACCAGCTGCTCCTCAGAAACCCTATACAGGGTCGCTATGGGTCGTAACTGACTCGCCAGCACCTCACATCAACAACAATAAACCCTATACAGGGTGGTTATGGACTGGAACCTACTCAACCGCACTTAACAACAACAATGTGATGGCTGTGGGCTAATGTACTGGACTGTAAGGTTGATTTGAACCACAAAATTGGTGGTTTAAGCTCACCAGCCACTTCTTAGAAACCCTAGACAGAGTTGCTATGAGTCGGATTCAACTCGGCAACACTTAACAACAATAGCAATGTAATGGTTGGAACTGTAGTTGCTTTAGCAGGACCAGACCAAAGGATTTTGTGGGCCTGACGTTCCCCACATCTGCTATACACGGTCGACTAAAAGTTGGAACGACTACAAGGCTTTAACAACAACAACAACAACGGCTCATTATGAGTTGGAATTGACTTGATGGCAGTGGATTTGGGGGTTTTGGAGTAGGCTTTGTCCAGGCCTGAGTCCCAGGCTCCCCAGTGTGTTGTTCCTACCCTGCCCACCTGCACAAGGTCCAGGCTGACTGGCTGGGGGCCGATAGCCTGACATACAACTGCAGCGGAAGGAGCCATCCGTGTTAGTGCAGTGACCATGGGGTCCACAGGGGGTACCTGCACTGCATTCGTCCACATCTATGAGAGAAGGAATTTTAGAAAGTCACCAGCTGCTCCTTGGAAACCCCTACACAGGGTCGCTATGAGTCTGAACCGACTCGAAGGCATTTCAATAAAGGAGTCCTGGTGTGGCGCTGTAGGTCAAGCACTGAACCACAAGATTGGATTGAACTTCAAGGCCTGTTCAAACATACCAGCCAATCCCCGGAAATCCTATACAAGGTCGCTATGAGTGGGAACCAACTTGATAACACTTAACAATAACAATCTGGGAATGCATCAGACAGGCAGATCCCTTTTGGGACACAGGGGTCTGCAGAAGTTGTGGGAAGTAAGCGTCAGGGTCTGGAATTATGCTGGAAGTTAGGATCCATGGTGAGGGGAACTGAGAATGGTCTCAGAGAAGAAGCAGGGGCAGAAAAAGAGAAGGACAAGGATGACAAAATCAGGGGTTGTGGCTCTGGTCAGGCTTGTGGTCAAAGATCACGCTTGGGTCAAATGGCACAGTTTGAGGATGACAGGTCATATCCAGGGCTAGGGGACAGTCAGGCTCACTATACTCTAATTGCTATCAGGATTGTGGTTAAGAGTTAGGACTAGGGATCACATGTGAAATGTCATGGGGTCAAACGTCACAGACAGGTTTCAAAGTTATTGGATCATGGAGTCAGGAGTCACATTCAGGGTCAGGGGATCAAGGTCCAGGTCAGGAGGTTATGAGCCAAGCTAGAATTGTGACTGTGGTCAGGGGTCCATTCTCACCAATGCATCGGCCATGGTGCAGGTGGTGACCGGCTCGACAGGCCCTGCACTGGAAGGAGCCAGGTGAATTCACACATTCCTGTCCAGGACAAGCCAGGTGGTTCTCACACTCATCCACATCTGGGGGGTGGAGTTGCACAAGGGAAAACACGGCCTTGAAGGAGTGTGCACCCCAGCATTTCCCCATCCAGCTCCACTCTTCCCTCCCTGGCCTTACCTTCACACTGGGAGCTGGCTGCATTGGGCTGGAACCCCGTGGGGCAGACACACTGAAAGCTACCTTCTGTATTCTCACACCGGCCATAGGCACAGGGCGGAGGGTTCCGGGCACACTCATCTATGTCTGAGGCAGAGGGGGCTGATGGGGCTGAGGATGGGTCCTGGACCCATCCCCATTGCCATCACGACCCACCCCCACATTCCAGTCTTGAACCAGTCTCCTGGACTTTGCCCAAGCTGCTCCTCACCCTCGTCTTCCCAACTAATGGTCTCTCCATTGCGAACATGAGGTTAAGGTCCCACCTCTTCCATGTCACCTTCCCCACCTGAGAGTTGTCCCTTCCTTAGGGTTTCCACAAGCAGAAGAGTATCATCCAAAAAAGGAAGTAGGAAGGCGGAATACTAGTGCATTCTCAAGAAAGAGGAAAACTCTGGAGACAGACTCTCCCCATTCTTGTCAGTATCCCATCTCTCTGCCTCTGCTCCAAGTCACTCTGCTGTCCTGCCCCCTCGTAATGTCTCTACCCAGTTCACATAGGAAACGGTGGTGGAACTGTTGGATTCAGCACCCTCACCTTGGCAGGGGGCCCCTGGCCCTTGGGAGCGGAAGCCAGAGGGACAAGCACAGTGAAAGGAACCAGCTGTGTTATCACAGCGACCTGGTCCACAGGGTGGTGGTTCCTGGGAGCATTCATCCACATCTTCCTCACATGTTGAGCCCCGGAAGCCAGCCGGGCAAACACAGCGGAAAGAGCCGGACAAGTTCTCACATCGGCCTCGTCCGCATAGGCCTGGGTTCTGAGTGCACTCATCCACATCTGTTCAGAGTAAGGACCTCCTTTAAGCCCCTCCATAGCCTCCCCTGCCTCCTCAGTCTCCATCATTTTGACTTCTCCTTCTCCATCATTCTGTTCCCCTGCTCATCCCTCTACCTGCTCATAGCCATCAGTTCACCTACCTGACCATCATTCCAGCTTTCTGACTCTCCACTACTAAGCTACCTCGTCCTTAATGAGTGGATCTCTCTCTCTTCTGTCCTCCATAACTCAGCCTCCCCTTGCCTGTTAGTATCTTCAACCCCAGCCCTCTGCTTCTCTCTTTTCCATGACTCAGCCTTTCTATGTCCCACCACTTGGCACCTCCATCCCATGGCACTGTCTCAACTACCTTCACCAAGGCGACATGTCTGGCTTTCAGCACTTGGCCTCTGTCTCCCATCAGTCAGCCTCCTGTGCCCCATTGCTCAGTCTCTCCATTCCCCATCCCTGCCCCTCTTGCCTTCTCCCCACACCTTCCTCTCAGTTCCTTCCAGTCCCTCACCCTGGCAGCTGGCTCCATGTGGTGCAGCCTGGTACCCGGCTGGGCACACGCACAGGAAGCTGCCTGGTGTGTTCTCACAGCGCCCGCGGTCACACGGCGGGGGCACGCGGTGGCACTCGTCCACGTCTGTGGGCACAAACCGGATGGCTGGGAGTGGTCAGACACTCCCCAAGGGAAACGTTGGGGTGGCCACAGGCGGGGCTAGGGTTGGGCCTCTAGCCACGGTGGGGCGGAGGCCAGAAGCAGTTGGGAGGCTTGGATGGGGGAGACTCAAGACGAAGGCGGGGCTTGAACAGGGAGGGCAGAACAAGGACTGCGGATTGGGCCAAGCCTGGAGCGGAGAGGGGGGATCGTGGTAGAGAGACAAATGGGAGAAGACAGGGCGTGGGCAGGGCAAAGGTGGGAAGGGCAGATTTGGGACCTAGGCAGAACTGCAGGGAGAAGTGGGGCTAAGGAAGGGACAGCGCACGGGTGTGACCGGGGTAGAATCAGGGGTCGTAGTCTGGAGATTGGTTGCAGCAGTTGTAGGGTGGGAAGAGCCTGGGGGGAGGCGGGGAGCTAGTCTGGAACGGGGAACAGACGGGCGGGACCAATGGTGGGCGGAGCCACGACGTGGTCACAGATGGAGGCGGGTCAGTAGTGGAGCTGGGACCTGGCCCTACAGAAAGACCCGGTTTAGGGGTAGCACTGTGGCGGGGGCTCCCGGGGTGTAGTCGCTGTGGGAGGGGCAGGGCACTAGCAAGACAAGGAGGGGCGTGGACCCTCAAATTGCGGAGACTCTGGTCCCGAAGGGAAATTAGAGAGGGACCGACACGGGTGTGGTCTACAGTCGGGTGGGACGGACTTCTTACCCAGGCACTCCGTGGCCCGCGGGCCTGCTCGGAAACCCGGGCCGCACACGCAGCGGAAGCTTCCTGGAGAATTCTCACAGCGCCCGGGAGAACAGGGAGGGGGTACGCGGCGACATTCGTCTAAGTCTGAAGGCACGAAAGGGACTGGTCAACGGGTGACCCGGCAGAGCGCCCTGCCGTGTCTCCATCCACCCTCTCCACCCAGCTCACCGATGCAGTGTGTGCCCTGGGGGTTGAGCCGGAAACCCGAGTCACACAAGCAAGTGTAGCCACTGGGGCGAGGGATGCAGCGTCCGGGGCCGCAGACTTGGGGATTGCGCTGACACACGGGGGGAGCTAGAGAATCCAGTCATCCAGGGTTCCCCCATCTCCGAATCCTCTGTCCCTTTCATCCCAGTACAGTTCCCTCAGATCCCTTGCTTCATCAATGTCCCCTCCCCCAACCCAGTCTTCCACCTCTGATTCCCCTCTCCGTCATGGAACATTCTCCTAGGATCATCTGCCGGAACCATAATACCACTTTCAGGCCTCTTCAACCTTTGAAGTCTTCCCAACTTTCTGGCTGAGGTGTTTTCTTAATGTCTTCAGTGTTAAGTACTAACTGAGCACTTACTATGTACTCTTCAAAAACATCTTGCTGAATCCTCACAATTAACTCCATTTTACAAATGAGAAAACGGATACTTGACTATATGTATTCTGTCTGACTACAGTTTCTGATGTAATCACCACCTACCCAAAGCTTCAAACCTTTATCTCTTCCCACCCATTCCTTAACTCCTCTGCCTCTGACATTCGTGTTCTGTCCTTTTGCCGAAATACCCCCTACCAATAGTATTGCCATCAGTGACTTCGAGCCCTTCTACTGCACCTGACTCAGAACTCTCAGAACCAGGGCGGGCAGGGATACTGGGCCGGGGAAGCTCAGCAGGGCCAGGCTGGGGTTCAAGTCTGTGTTCAGGTCGGGGCTCTGGGCGATGGGTGGGCAGAAAGCCTAGTAAGGGAGAGGCATCAGTGAGTGAGGACTTAAATTCAGATGCCCCCACTCCTCTTGCATCCTTTAGGAGGATGGGGCAGCCATGGAAACAACATCCCCTCTAGAAGAGTCAGCTCACCTGCAGGAGTGGCAGGCTGGGGGCGAGGCTGGCTGATGGATACGCGTGGTGGCTCCTGGCCCAGGGGTCTGGTGTTGTAGCGAAGGTCAGAAGCCGAGTAGTGGTAACCGGGGCCAGCCGGGCAGATCTCCCGAAACCCCTCTGGGAACAGGAAAGGAAGGGAGAGGAGCAGAGAGAGGTGGAAAAAGCCAGAGGAGGAGGGGCAGACGATGGGTGAAAGGGGGGGTGGCAGAGGGCGGGCAGGGTTTGGCCTGGGAGTATGTTGGGGTTTGGGTTGGAGGCTGGGACTGGTGGGCCCCTGGCCAAAGTAAAGGACTCCCCGCAGGTTAAGAGTGGACCATCAAGGACTGTTTTTTCTCCCTCAGGAAATGATGGCAGGGACAGTGGTCTACGGGCGAGTTCTGGTTTGGGGTAGATACATCAGGAACTGGACTGGAAGTCAGGAAATAGTCAGTTCCGCTATGGGGTTTGCTTTTAGTCTGGAACTAGCTTGCCAGAGGTGTGTTTCAGGAAGGGGCTGTGTTGGGAAAGCAGCCTGTAGCCTGGACTGAATAGGACGAGGTAGAGGGTGGGTGTGGGGTCAGGGAGGAATACTGTCTGAGGATAGTTCATCTTGAGTCTGGGGCACTGACCACCGACCACCAGCAGTGTGCCTCCGGGTTTGGGGGCAGGCCTAGACTGAGAGCTGTGTGTGTGTCACATCTGGGCCTGGACAGGGCAAGAGTGATCACCTGAGCCAAAGGGTGGACAGAGCTGGCAGCCCCGGCCCCAGGCCTTGCCTACTCGGCTACAGCAGCAGATCTGTTTGGTGATGTTACGCAGGATTGGCAGCGAGCAGCCGCCGTCGCGAAGCACGCGGAAGCAGGGCCCCTTAGCCTCGGAGATCACGTGTTGGGCTGGGGAATAGGAAGGGGAAGGAAACTGATGAGGGCAGGGTTGAGGCTTTGGCAGAGCTGAGGAATGTTCCTGGGCGATGGTCCCAGGGTGGGCTTGTTGGGTATGAAGGACGTTTGGGAGGGTCTGGAGGTCTGAGAAGTGTTTGAAGGTCTGAGGGGGTTTGAAGATCTGAGGACTTGAGGGGTTCTGAAAGGGATGTAAGGGTTTGAAGATGCTTTGATGGTCAGAAAGAGTTGGGGGAACTCGAGCTTGAAAGGAGGTGAAGGGGTCTGTGGATCCTAAAGGTTTTTGAGGGCTTCTTGGAGGATCTGAGGGTGTTCTGAACTGAGACTGAAGAAGATCCTGGGTAATGAAAGTCTGAGAAGTGGCGGGGGAGAGGAAAGGGGCTCTGGATGTAGTCTGGGGGCATATGATGAAGGCTCAGCCCCCTCCTGGAGGCTCACAAATGCAGCTGCTGCGGGACGAGTCGAGCAGGAAACCATCAGGACACACGCACGTGTACCCGCCGCGAGTGTTGACGCATTCTCCGTGCTGGCAGCGCCCCCTGGTTGCGCACTCATCTACATCTGAGAGGAATGGGCAGTCACAGTGACGTCAGGAACTACAACCGCACCAAAGAGCAAAGCCCCGCCCCCGCGCCTCCAGCCAATTTACCTTCGCAGGACCCATTCATCCTTTCAAAGCCTGCTGGACACGGTCTATCCGGGGAGCCCCTTTGGGCGGAGTTTCCTGTGGAGGCAGGAGAAAGTTGGGCCTGGGACGGTGGACGAAACGAGAATGGTATGGGCAAGATGAAAGTTGGAAAGAAACCACTTGGATGTGGCTTGAAGCCCTAGGTTGGAGATTTGAGAGGACAAACGGAGGTTGCAGAAATACATGGGTGAAACCAAAGCATAAAACTTGAGTTAGAGCTTAGTGGCCAAATGCAATGGTGGTGAGAGTTGGTTCCAGAACGTTAATGTAGAGTCTAGACTGGAAATCCTTAACCACAACAGGGTGAGCGTGTCTAGAACTTGTGCGCGTGGTTGAAATATGGGCGGGGTAAGGTCGGCGGTTCAAACTCATCAGCCGCTTCTTGGAAACCCTATACAGGGTCGCTATGAATCGGAACCGAGTCGACGGCACTTAACAACAGCACAGAGAACCTTGGGGGACATCCTGGGGACTTACGCAGGTGCTCCGAACAAGGCTGGCAGTCGTGAACGCCCCAAGCCAAGCCGGCCCCTTGGCAGCAAATTTCACGAGTCCGAAGCCCAGGCAGCGGGGACGCACACTGTGGGGAAGTGTTGGGTGAGTGCGCCCTCGCGCGTTGGCACGCTCCAGGCCCCTCCCCACTGGCCTACTCTCACTTCGCTTCCGCGCAGCTCCCGAAAGCAGTAACCATAGCCCGAGGCATCAGAGTAGCTATCCTCACGGGGCGCACTCTGTCCCAACACGGTGTAGGGCGCCGCCGCCTCCGCGCGTGCCGCCGCTTCTGCCCGTGCCACCGCCTCGGCGTTCGCCTCCGCCCAAGGCCCAGACACACGCTCCACCTGGTGCACCACCACCGACGCCTCCTGCGGATGCTCCACGTGGACGCTCACCATAGACGCCACGCCTGGCGGGAGACAAAGACAACCAAAAGGGTGTCTACACCGGTTCTTATGAACTAGACTAGGAATGGGGAGTACTCATGGGCGGAGAAAATGGACGTCAGAGGAATGGTGAGGTAGTGGACAGAGAGGGTCGTAGGGGACTCAGGCTGAACTCTCCTCACCGTGTTCGTCGTCGCGATGGTTGGCCAGTGGCATGGTGTACACAGAGCGGGTAAGGCCTGGCATGGCCGGGGCCGGGGGTCGGGCGCCGGAGGAGTGCAGCTGACAGAATTTGCCCGCGAAATCCGGTGGACAAAGGCAGCGGTCAGGCTTCATGCACACACCGCCGTTATGACAGATCAAGGGACAAAGGACTGGGGAAGAAAGCAACATTCAGGATGGGCACTTCTTCTGTAGGGACCCCTGGGGTCCTGGCACTCAAGTTAGCCCGGTCTTCTTTGTTATAACTGAGAATTTCCATTTCTTCTCCCCGTATACTGAATCAGAACCCAGTCTATCAAGAGCCCATGATTAAAGCTAAGCCCTCAAATTTGTTAACCCAAGGCCATGAATCCATTCCAACTCATCGCGACCCTGTAGGGCATAGTAGAACTGCCACATAGGGTTTCCAAGGCAGCAAATCTTTTAAGGAAGCGGAACATCTTTCTCCTGGAAGCACTGGTGGGCTCGAACCGTTCACCTTTTGATTAGCAAGCCCATGCTTTAACCACAGCGCCACGAGTGTTTTGTTCTGTGGCGCCCGTTCCGAATTGTAGCGATCTTTTAAGTGCAGAGTTGAATTGCCCCATAGGTCTTATGGAAGGAGATCTGGTGACGCCGTGGTTAAATTCTCAGTTACCAACTGAAATGTTAGAGTCCACTAGCCGCTTCTCGGAAGAAAGACGTGGCAATCTCCTTTAGTAAAGATTTCATCGTTGGAAACCCTATGGAGCCGTTCTACTATGTCCAATAAGGCCGCTATGAAGCAGAATGTACTTGAAGGCAATGACTTTGGTTTGATGGGTTTGGTTCTCTATGAAAGCAGACTGCCACATTTTTCTCTCACAGAGTGACTGACTGCTGGTTTGAACCTCCGACTTTTTGATTAGTAGTGTAGCCCTGAACCACTACACTTCGGTTCTAAATCGTTCTGTCTTGTGGTCTTGCCTCAACTCCAGCCACCTGCACGGTCCCCACCGAGCCGTTCATCTCGCAGAGACGTAGCTCAGTCAATGGAGTAGCCTCGCCACGCCCTAAGATTCATTCTCTAACTTTCTTGTCGCCCCGCCCCTTCGCTCTAGTCTGGCCATTCCATTTTCTAGCTGAGTTCTCAGCGTTCCAGGCCCGCCCACTGTCTCGTTAGAGGTTTAGCCACGCCCACTTTGTAGTCTAGTGAGGACCTAAACTGTTTCAGACACGCCCATCTAGGCTGGCCTCTTCAATTGACTCAAACCACATTTTAGCCTCTCGGGGCAATACTCCCCCTTCCCATTCTAGGCCCGCCCACACCCCTTCTGGCCCGGTACGCCAAGTCCCAGCTCCTCCCACTTCTCACCGCGCCCACTTTACCTTCCACTTTCACCTGCGAGAACCTAAACTCCGCCTATCAAGGAGTCTAACCTGATAATCTTTAGCCCCGCCCACCTTCCTTTCTTCTCTCAGATTTGCTCTGGTTCACTCCCTCAGCCCTTTCCACTCCGCCTCCCTGCTCTCCAGGCGTCCTAGCCTTGCCCACCGCGCTTTGTCCCCGCCCACCTTTCCTCTGGCTGGGGCTTCAGAGTTCTAGCCCTGTCTTCTCGCCTCCGGTAGCCCTGGGGTGGGGCCCCCAGCGGGAACACGCCTCCACTCCCCTTTGCGCGCCCTCGCTGGGCCCTTGGCCACCTCCCGGAGGAACACTGCCAGCTGTCCGGCGGGGTAAACAGAGAGAGGGGTGCGGCGGGGGCAGGGCGGTGGCTCCACATTCCGGACCCTTCGGGAGCCCCGGGTCCATTTAGCCAAAGGAGACCATACGCGTCCTACAAGGGCACCGCCCCCCTCCTTCTCTCCCCTGGGGCTGCTGGAAAACAGCTGGAGACAGCTGTGCGGAAGGGAGGGAGGGGGCAGGCGGCCGCGGCGGTCCAGGGAAGCGTGTGTGGGACTGTGAGCCCTGAACCCTCAGAGGACAGTATGGGGAAAGCCCCCTCAATTTAGAATGGTAAGGGGGCTGGAGTCCTGGGAGCTGGAGGACAGCACTCTGGGGTTCAGTGATGACTCACGTTCCTGAAGTAGAGGAAATCTGGCCCAGAGGAAATTGAAATGACCTTATGAGAGAAAAGATCTTCCTAATCCTTTTGGGGCGCGTTACCGAGAAAAAAGAATCCGCAAAGTCGACGGTTCAAGTTCACCAGCCTCTCCTAGGAAACCGCATACAGGGTCACTATGGGTCGGAATCGATTCGAGGCACTTAACAACAAGTGCCTTCTAGGAGTTGACCAGTTTGAGAGTGCTGAGAACATGATTTCGGTAAATAAGTGGGACTCCTGGGAGTTCCCAGCATCTGAATGCAATTGGCAGGGAAAACCCTAGAACCCCACTTCGCTCAGCTAAAGGATTAGGGACCCAAGTCCCTAATCAATGATTGGGGGTAACACTGTGTCTGGTGCCCTCCAGGTAGACTCAGCTATGGAGACCAACTCAGGGGTCCTCTGAAGACAGATGGCGTCAGAGGTTCCCTTGGGAAAGCCATCCGTAGCCAGGAGCAGGACTTTGAGAGACAGGATATCAGTAATCTCTGATGAGACACTGGTAAACTTAGTTGGAAATATGCAAAAGAGACTTTTATGGAAAAGGTAGGTGATTCAACTAGAGAAGGGGATTTGTACTATATATGTATGGCTCATAATCTGGGGTTTCTTCTGAAAGTGGGGAAAGTGACAGGATTACAGAGTTCTGTGGTAAGGGCACAATTTGGGGGGATCCTGGTGTGGCCCTGAAGGATAAACACTGGACTGCTAACCTCAAGAGGTCGACAATTCAAACCCATGGGCTCTCCTCGCATTCCTCAGAGACCCTATGCTGGGTCGTTATGAATTGAACCTATGCTACAGCACTTAACCTAAGAAGAATGAAAGGGCACTTTACTGGAAGAGCTGGTCTCTGGAGTCTGCATAGGATTTAGGGGTCTAGACGTCGGGACTCCGAGGTCCCCTAGCTAAAGGAATCAAGTCAAAACTCTAGGTTGCTCTAATGAGGAGCCTTAAATGGTAGGAACTAGGAGAGGCTGAACTTCAATCAAGATTTCAATATGGGAAGGGGTCTCTGCTGGGGGTCCTGGGAATCCAGCCAGACTTTGGGAGCGTTTCCTAGACTCCAAGGGCATTTCTCCGCCTACTCTTGGCTTGTACTGAATGCAGGTCCCCAGCACAGCTCCCTGAGGACACCCAGATCTGCCCACACCCAGATTGGGCAGCTAGACTGGCACGGCCAACTCAGGTCCCCAAGCTCCAGGCTAAGCGGACAGCTGAGGACATCGGGGTCCCGCCAAGATCAATGCCCCTTCACATGCCCCTCCTTGAGCCTCCTGAGGCCTGGCACCCGCCTGGGCACGGCGCCTGGCACGGGCGCGGGCGCGTTGGGGCTGGGCCTAGGGAATGAAGGAAAGAGGGAGGAAGGGGAGGAGAGAGGGAGTGGCAGCGGGCGGGGCTCAGGCGGGAGATGAGCTCACGCCGGCCCCGGGCTGGGCTGGCTGGGGGCCAGGCTGGGCGAGTTTTCGGCGCCAGGGGCCCCCACTCCCCACTCCAAAAGGCCTGAGGATGGGGGAAGGGAGGTCCCGACCACGGAGAGTACGCCCACCCATGCGCCCTGCTCTTCAATCAACAGGTGAACCTCACCTGAACCCCCAAGATTCCCATCTCCTGGGGTGCCTGGTACTCGTCCTTCTCTGGTCGTCTCTGCCCCCAAGGGGTGCCCCTTCCCCTAGGCCTCTTGTCTGGATTTCTCTTGCGTGTGGGACCCTTGCAATTCAGGATCCTACAGAGACCCCCCTTTCTGGGCCCTTTTCCTCTCAGCTCCGTGGATCAACTTTCCTAATACCAGTTCCTCTTCTCAGTCACTTCAATTCCTCCTCTCCCCGAATATGCAGAAACTGAGATACCCTTCCCCCTTGCAGCTCTAAAACTCTCCCTTGGTCCCAGGGGAACCCTTGCAGTCTCAGAATTCAGCCCCCCTTTCCAAATGCTTCCAAGACCCTCAGTTCTCGTATCTCCACCTGGACTCAGAGGCATGAAAGCCGACCCCATTTCCCTCACGTGGGACGCCTCAGGTCCCTGAGAACTCTCATTGCTTGCAAAAGTCGAGGTCGTCAGGACCAACCTCTACAAACCAGGCATTTGGGGCTCCCTTCGCCAAGAGCCCCAGGGATTCCCCATCATTCCTGGATATGGACTAGACTTCCTCTCCTTGGGGGACTGTCTGCCCCATCCCTGGAGAACCTCCTCCCCCCCGGGACTCCCTCCCCCGGGACCACCTCCCCGCACTCACAGGCGCGGAAGCCGGGTCCCCCCGGGGCCGCCCCACCGGGTGCGCCGCTGTCCACGCTGGTGGCGTTGCGGGGCGCGCAGGTCGGGGTACAGCGGGGGCCAGTGGGCCCATGGACGCAGCGCAGGCCGCATACGGCCGGGGTGAAGCGCACGCGAAGGCGCTCTTGCGGCCGGCCCAGCCCGGGCTTCGGCCAGAGCAGCGCCAGCAGCGCCAATTGCGACACCCAGAGCAGCCGCGCGCCTCCCGCCATGGCTG
>NW_006408686.1:4671894-4707091 GCF_000296735.1 Chrysochloris asiatica
CGCGGGGGGGGCGGGGGAGGGGGGAAGGGGACTTCCCCTCAGCCCCCTCCTGCTCCCATCAACAAGTGAACAGAGCCCTCAGGGGAGCGGCAGGGAAGAGAACAGGTGGGGGCAGGCGGATTTCCCCCTAGACAGAAAGAAATCCATAAAGCAGAAAGAGTAAGGGGAACCACATTTGGCGAGGCAGTTAATGGCAGACCCTCTGCTCTTGGCGTACAGAAGGGGCTTAATCTGTGTAGGGGGCTAGAATGGCACATCTATGCAGGCAGGTGGCCCAGGGGCCTGAGGGCAGAATGGCTGGTGGAACAGGTCGCATGAAAGAATTGGGAGTCTAGACCCTGAGCAAGAGGCTGGAGTGAGGGGGGCACATGTGAGGAGGTAATCACATCTGGCCAAGACCCCCCACACCTGACGGAAGAAGTCAGAATTGAGAAGGGGAAGCAGTGGGTTGAAGCAGTGAGACGGGGTCTTCACATCTGGCACGAAGCCCACATCTGGAAGACTTTAGGGAGGAGAGGACACATCTGGGCTGAAGGCCACAGCAGGAAGGGGACTTTTGAGGGTGATTGAGACTAGGGGGTGTTCTTGCCCAGGGCCAAAGCCGGAGGAGGAAGCAGAGGGAGGCCTCTGGTCCTCAGCCGCCCAAAATCTTGGGCATTCGGTGCCCGGGCAGGCGCCAACCCGCACAATCGCTTTTGTTGTCTGGACTGGTTCGGGCCTTGCTCTCCGCCCGGCCAGCGTCCCCCCCCTCTTCAGCCGCTGGGGGCCCGGACGCCTGGCTTCCCGGCCCCACCCCCGCGGGTCAGCGCCTCTGGCCAGCGTCTGGCCCTGTCCTGGGCTCACCTCCCGAGGCCGGACGCCGGGGTCCCTGGAGGGGGCTTCGTCCTAGGGGAGCGATGAGGGACTGAGCTACGATGGGGGCGGGTAGGGGGCTGCTGGACCGTGGGAACCAGACGGCTTTATCTGGCCCGGAACCCCCCCCTCCCCGCCCCACGGCGGCGGAGGAAGGGCGGATGTTCTTACCGCGGGCCCGGCCAGTTAGGGCGCGCTGTGATGGGGGCCTCCTTCTCAGCAGTGCCCGGCCCCCGGGCCCGCGGGGCCGCCGTCGCCTCAACAGAGCTCGGGCCTCCTGCAGCCTGGGTGGGAGGGGGCGGAAAAGGAGCTGTCACCGCGATTAAGTTGACCCCCCCCCCACCTCGCTGGAAGGGGCCTCTGAGGCTTGGAGAAGCTGAGTCTTGGCACTGCCCCCGCCCCCAACCCCCATAAGGAGACCAGGCTCTAAGCGTTCTTTCTTCAAACTCTGGGAGAGAAATAGAGACAAAGACACCCACCCACCCATCCCCGAAAAAAAAAAACGCAAAATAGAAACTAGGAGAGGGAGAAGAGACAGACTAAAAGAGATGTTGGAACAGATTAATGAGACAATGACAAAGAGAGAAACAGGTAAGGGAAAGAGAAACCGAAAAAAAAGAGATGGAATGAACAAAACCAGTTAAAAGAAATCATGTCAGAAAAGAAAGCGGGAGGTGGAGACAGAGCAATAATTGAGAAAGGTAGAAATAGAAGAGATAGAAACAGACATATATACAAGATGATTAAGACAGAAAGAATGAGAGAACAGAGGACAAGAGACTCAGGGGGCACAGGCAGATGTGACCAGATGTGGTAGTGCAGCTGGGCACCGGAAGATCTGGTAGCAACCAGGGATCAAACACTCACGTCAGTGGTTGCCAGTTAAGGGACACCTGTTTCTTCCTCACGCTGGGACTGGGGCTCGGTGAAGGAGGTCCAGGGGTCAGGCACCCCTGAGGGTCTATGAAGACATCCAGGGACTAAGGAAGGGAGCGTCCCAACACCCCTCTCGTCTCCAGTTAGGATGAGAGAGGGAGAAAGGACCCCCCAGCCCCTTTACTTCGAATTGGCAGCTCCCTACCCGCCTGAAACAACCCACCTCTGATGTAACGACTCCTCCCGGCAGATCCGACTGGACAGCAGTGACAAGATTCATTGCTATAAATACAGAGGTGGTGTCACACAGATCCCTAGCCCCCCCCCCAGGGCCCCTCAAAAGGGGAGCTTTGCTGGGAGGGAAAGTCTAATAATTGGCCTGAAGGAGGGTGATATAGTTGTGGAACTAACTTGAGACGCTTCTCTCAAGGCCTCAGTTTCTCCTTACACAATGGGAGGTAAATTGGCTTAGGCTCTTCCGGAGCATAGGGCACTAGGAAACCTGCTTTTATTTGTCTTATGGAATGGGTTTAACAGTAAGGTTTTATTGACGATAACTTTTAATTTTAAAGGCTTTAAAGAAAAAAAAATATATTTTTAATGGAAAACTCCAAGAGGACTTCTAGGCGCTTTTCTAAGCCGGGCAGCCTTGAGAATCTAGAACCCCGCCCACCCGTACCTCCTAGTCCTGAACTTAGCTGCCATCCCGCGCATGGCCAGCAGGTGGTGACGCTTCTACGGGCCTCAGCGGCTGGGGAGGAAGGGCTACCCTTCCATTACAGGTCCTGGAGGGTGCTGAGGTGGAGGGGTTGCAGAAGTCACAACTAGGGGCTTGGAAATCCTGAGTGCGTGCCTGCCTTTCCGTGCTGCGTGTTCTGGAGACAACGTCTGATCTCTAGAGTTCATTTGTCCACCCGACCAAAAGGAATCGTTCGTGTAGAAGTCTCCCCGCCAAGAGGGTCTCAGATTCTGGGCGACGGAGCCCCCAGTTTGGACACAAGTGCGTCTCAACCCAGGACCTCCCCCACTCCAGACAAGTCCATTATCCCCAGACTGAGGGGAGCGAGCGACGAAGCCGTGCGCGCAGACCTCGAGAGAAGGACAGTGGGGGGCGTGGGGCGATGCAAAGGGGACGTCGAACACTTAGACTTCTTATAGTGGGGTGGAACCCAGTGGGGGAGGGGACCACTCCGCTTAGAGACTCCGGGACCCCCAAACCTTCCGTCTTTCCTCCCGCCTCCTCTCCGTTTTAACCCCTTCCCGGCCCCGCCCCCTGCGCGGCTCGGGTTACTAAATGCATTCCCAGAGACCTAGGCGGGAGCGAAGCCCCGGGCCTTTGTAACTGAGCGCGGGACCGCGGGGCGGGGAGTGGGGGTGCTGGAGAGTCTGTTTCCTTCGATTTCGTCACCCGCAGGCAGAAGGGGGGGTTATAACCCCCAGATCTATAGGAAATCCGGGAATCTCTCGCCGCACAATCACTGGTACTTCATTCAACCCCGGAGTCTCCTAATTCTAGCAAACTAGACTTCCCAACCATCGTGAAACCTGAGCCACCCACAAACTCCCCACAAACCCCTTTACCACCAACCCAAGAGTCTACTTTTCCCTAACCCATTAGAAAAGTTCAATGATATCTTTTAATTATTCCAGGCGTCGCCAAACCCTAGAACACCAAAACATCTCAACTCTCATAAAGTTCTCCCCACCCCGCACCCCCGCATAAACCTTTCCATAGCTTTCCTCATTAAAGCATCCAAGAAACTTGGGAAACCCCATTCCGGCTCCAGGGCCCCACTCATCTCTGTTATCCGAGGAAAACTCAAAGCCCTATCCCCACATAAACTGGAGGTCCTGTGGGAAAATTCTTCCCTCAAAACTCTCTATAAAATAGGGGTCCTAATACATCCAGGGGTCCTGACCCCATTACCCCACACCAAAGTACTGGGTTCCTATTCCTCTAAAGCTGGACGTTCTCACCCTCCAGGAGGCCCACCAAATTTAATGGGTGGAGGCATAGGAAAAGAGAGAGGACCTCGGCTGGGCTTACCCGGCCGGGCGGCCAGTGACCACCGCGACCTCGACGGCTTGACTGGAGCTGGGACTGGTGGAGGAGGCGTTGGTGGCTGCAAGGAGCAGTGACAGCAAAACCAGCAGGAGGGGGCGACGACCGCTGGGGCCAGGCTGCCGCATGGTGTCCGGCGGCTTGTCCCCCTCCAGGCCCGCTGTCTGTCCAGCAGGTCCCGCTCAATGCCGCCCCGCCCCCCGCCCCCGCCCCAGGCCGACTCACTTTCTCCACTGCTCCAGCCGCGGGCTACGAACTTCCCACCAATCAGAGCCTGGCACCGCCAGAGGTGCTCCTCGCGCACCAATCGGGAGGCGACAGGGGCAGGGCTAGAGGGACAGGTGCTAGGCAGGGGGGAACTGGGCCTAGAGTTTTCTCAGCAGTGTAGGGAAATCTGGAATAGGACTTTACAAGTTCCCTCTCTTGTGAAGCAAACGTCCCAAGAATGGGGGAGCTGGAAGGGATGCAGAAGCAATGGGCAGTGTCCCCCAAGCTAGCTCCCACTTACAGGTCTCACTCCTCCTCCCACAACTGTGGGAGAATTCCATTAGAATTGATTTCCTGGCTGGTGTAGATGCTGGAAGCCCCATGGTGCCCATCTCCCCAAGTGATTCAAGATCTTGGGAACAGACACTAACCCTGAAGTGGGTTCGGAGCTCACCAGCTCCACAAAGCGTGTTCCTCAGAAGGCTGTAGCCCCTGTCCATGAGGACCCAGGCCTTGCCCTTGACTTACAGATTCCATTTCAGGGAACTCTTGGCTCTGCGCCCTTCCTCTGAAAGTTCCTTTTCACGGGTATAGCCTTTACAGATTAACCCGTTGCCACCAAGTTCTCTAGGACCCATAGATGATCTCGTATGTGTCAGAGTAGAACTATTCATAGAGTTTCAATAACTGAGTTTCTTTTGAGAAATCAATCACCAGGCCTTTCTTCTGCAGCACCTCTAGATGGACTTGAACCTTCAGACCCCTTTCTCTACCCATATCTTTAAAGACTCCTAAATGTGCCCCTTGCACCCCCAGCATTCCAGACCCTGCCTCAGGGTATCTTAGGCCTCACACAGTTTTTTGGTGAGTGCCAGGCTCCTAACCTTGCTCACTGCCTCTTAACTCAAAGGGCTTCATTCCTTTCCTTTGTAAGCTCAAGACCCTACCCTCTTTCTTCGGAATTACAACCCTACATCTCTTCTGCCAAAGGTACTGCTCCCAGAGTTTAAGACCCCACCCCCAATCGCCTCTTTTCCCTGAGTTTCCGAATCCACCCTCCTCTCACAGATAATTGGGGCTCTAGTCCAATACTGAGGATCCCAAGTCCCACCCTTTTCATGTTTGCCCCATATCTAAGGGTTCCAGGTCCCACTTTTCACAACCTTGGTATCTTGATAGTTTCCAGGTCTACAGGTAGACCTCGGCCTGCCTTGGGGTGGTACTAGGCTCCGCCCACAAAGGACCCTAGGCCAAAAGCCCTTAAGGGGCCGGCCATGTGAGGCCAGACTAACAGCAACGGGTCCTGCATCATCCCCACCCCCCCTTCCTGCTCCTCGTGGAGGATGAGCGGAGGATGAGCAGGACGACGACGACTAAGGCAGGAGATACCCCTTCAGTCCGCCATGCAGTGAGACACAGAGGCTGACTCACACAGTCAGTCATGGTTCCTGCCACCTATAAAAAGTCCTCCATCCCACACTGACTCCCTGAAATCCATTCCCATCCACCCACCCAGGGATACACAGCCTCCTCCTACCCTCCCAGGAGTGGTGTCCATGCACTCACATCCCCTTCATAACCTTTCGTAGGCTATCCTAGGATGATGATGAGAGTAGCGTGTTACCATGTGCCTGGCTCTGCCCACTCACTCTGCTCCATGTTCCTTTGTGTGGCTCCTGAGATCCCGGCTAATGTGCCCCTTCGGAACAGCATGCCCATGCCATTGTTTCCCCCTCTCCCCTTCCTACCCTGTGGCCGGAGCAGCTGTTCAGGGGTGCTGCAGGAATTTCTTTCCTCTGCCAGGGATCCAGGGCATCTTCAATGTTCGTTGCTAGGCAACAGTCTCTAGCTCACCATTGCAACTTCCGGGGATGGTTTAGTCTTCTCCTCCGCCCAGAATTGGAAGTCCCCATTTCCAATTCTGTCCCAGGGTCAAGGTGGTTATCCCTTGGATCTGATCTTAACCTCCAGAATTCCAGAGTTTGAGACTCCTGGCATTTCAAAACCTTCCCACCCCCCAGTGTGTTCTTCCTGGTATTTGAAAAAATCTTGTCTTCTAGATTCTCTGACATTCCAGATCTCACTCACAGTTCTAGAATCATCACCATCCCAGAAACATGTATGTTCTGGATTCCCTGGAATGGATGGAATGACCTAAAATATATTCGACATCAGTGGGCATTATAATACAGTTTATTCTAGATTTCATTATGTCTAGAATTCTGAGATTCACACATTCTACAGTGTTCTGAATGTCCTGGCTTACAAAAGCAATTCTAGGAATTGAGATCTGCAGACATGCCAGAAGACTGAGTTTTCAGGCACTAACCTTTTCCATTCTGCTCGTTTTAGGTTCTCTAGCAATCCAAACCTTCCTGTGTCATTGCGGATTTCTTAGGATATAGACACACCTCTCTATAAAGACTGATATTCCAGAATATCCTGTTTTCAATTGCTTAGCAAGCCAGAATCTTTTGTGTCCTATTAATTCTCAGCATTCCAGAATCCCAGCTAGGCAAGCTATTCCTCCTGGGGGAGAATCACAGGCATTCTAGAACATTCCTGTTTTAGAACCACTGACTTTCAAAATCCTTTGGTCAGAACCCTCTGATTCTCTGACATGCAGGGGAGACCCCCACAATTGTTAGTCTACTAACAGCACTCCAGATTAGCCTGGTGTCCTAGATCCCTAACATTCTAATCTATCCTGTTCCAGAAGTGTTGGCATTCCAGAAAACCCAGGTGTGCTAAAATGAACATACTCTAAAATCCTCTATTCCTGGTCCAACCCGCCTTCTACCTCATTAGCTCAAGTAAAAGATGTAGAAACATCCTAAAGGTAGTATCATAACAACAGGTACTATCTAAACAAAAAATCTCCCAGATGTCTGGGCCAGCTGGGGTGAGCTAATCCTCTTTGGTCTCACACCCTCTTTAGTGTGGGCAGGAAGGCAGCAGAGGACTGAGAAATTAGGGGTGCTGGGCCAAGTGTGTCAGTGGCAAGGTTGGAGGTGCAAGTGTTGGGGGATGGAGCAATCACATCATTGCCATCTGTTTCTGCCTATCCATGGCCATTCATTCAAACGGCTCAAAAATCAGGAAAGGTGAGAGGCAAGGTTATGTCCTCAGCATACGTATTCAATCTGCATGTTGAGCAAATAATTCGAGGAGCTGGATTCTATGAAAACATGGCAACAGGATTGGAGGAAGCCTTATTAACCACCTGCAATATGCAGATGATACAATTTTGTTTGCTGAAAGCAAAGAGGACTTGATATACTGATGATTAAAGACGACAGCCTTCAGTATGGGTTGCACCTCCAGGTAAACAAAAATCCTCACCACTGGAGCAGTAAATAACATCATGATAAATGGAGAAAAGATTAAAGTTGTCAAAGACTTCACCCACAATCAATGCTCATGCAAACAGCAGTCAAGAAATCAAAGGCTACATTGCATTAAGGAAATCTGCTAACAAAGACCTCTTCAAAGTATTCAAGAGCAAAGATGTCATTTTGAGAATTAAGGTGTGCCTGACTCAAACCATGCTATTTTTAATCACTTCTTAGGGATGTGAAAGTTGGACAATGAATAAGGAAGATCAGAGAAAAATCAATGCATTCAAATTACGGTGTTGGTGAAGAATACTGAATGTACCATGGACCGTCAGAAGAACAAACGAACCGGTCCTGGAAGAAGCACAGCCAGGATGCCCTTTGGGTGCAAGGATGGTAAGATTTCATCTCTTATATTTTGGAAATGTTGTCAGGAAGGACCAGTTCCTGGGGACATTTTACTTGATAAAATGGAGGGTCAGTGAAAAAGAGGAAGACCTCCAACAAGATGGACAGACATAGCAACAATGGTCTCACACATAACAATTGTGAGGATGGCACAGGACCAGGCCGGGTTTTGTACACAGGGTCGATCTGAGTCCAAACTGACTCAATGGTACCTAACAAAGCCATTCTCTCCTTGAGGTAACAGCATCCTGATTCTCCTTTCAGTATTCCTCCTCCACTCATCCCACTTGGGCTCGCTCACCTTACCGCCTGGTTTGTGAGGTCCAGGCTGGACAATGGAAGTCCTTTCTCACACTGACCAATGGCCATATGACCAAAACTGAGCCAATGAGAATCAGTCTTGGGAGCTTTGCTGCTGGGAGTTATCTTGGCACAGAGAAAGCCTGTGAGAATGGCGCACTGCAGAGGAAGGCAAAGCTGAGAAATAAGAGATTGGGGAGCCCCTGGATGCTGCTATGCCTGAATTGAACTCAGAGTAGAAGCCAAAACATCCCCTTTCTTCACTTAAACCAAGACAGACTCTGCCCTCAGGGACATCCCCCATTGCTTCTCGGGAGGTCCCCAAACCCCCTAGGAATGCAGGCAAAGGATTGGCTTCTTGTTAAGTACCGTCGAGTTGATTCTGACTCATAGGGACCCTGTATAAGGTTTCCAAACAGCGGCTGGTGAGCTTGAACCACTAATGTTGTGGTTCAAGCTGACTTTGCAGCCCAGTGCATTAGCCTGCAGTGCCACACCAGGACTCCAAAGGGTTGGCAGTGAGGACTTTATTAATGAGCAGGTGACTTTGGCTTCTAGAAAAGGGGGAATATGTGAGGGCTTTGTAACAATGACTACTCCAAGGAGGCCCTGGCCCTGAACCCAGGGGTCTGACAGGAAGCAGGGAGACACCCAAGCCCACCAAGACCAGGATGTCCAAAGGCACAAAGGGAGATGTTCAGAAGGAAGTTTCATTGAGCTTTGTCTTGGGTGGTGCGAGAGGAGCCCCAAGGCCTGTGGAGGGTCGGGGGGCTGGCGTTGGTGGCCGCCGGGGCTCTGGCCCACTCTGCACCAGTTCCTGGCAGCGTTCCACAAAGCTACCTCCTCCTCGGCGCCGGGCTTCAGTCTGCGGGGGGCTTGGACTTCCACGTCGGCCAGATAAGGAGGCCACACTGGAGGCTGAGTGGAGACTGAGGGAGTGACAAGGGTTAGTGCAGGGGACCACACCCCTTCCCCAAGGCCAAGGTGCTGTCCCCTCTCCACCATTCCCCATGGGGAGCAGAGTCCCAGGCACCTGGTGAGAGAGGTACGGGCTGAGGGGCTGGGGAGAGAGCCCCTTGAGGAGCCCAGTGGGGCCAGCTCACATTGCTCCAGCTGTTCCATCAGCTCTGCCTCTGTCAGGCCACCTGCTGGGGGCAAGGAATCAGGCTTAGGGGGCAAGACAGGGATCCGAGACATGGAAGGGGGAAGGGGGACCACAGTGCAAGAATCAGGGGTCTCGGTAGAGCAAGGATGCAGGAGTCAGAGGGGGTGGAAGGTAAAGGTCAAAAGACAAAGGGGGTAAGGGCCGAGAAAAGGCCTCAAAGGGCAAAGAGGAGACGGCAAGTGTTGGGGAAGGGGGATCATGAGGGGCTAGGGCTTGGGTCTGGGCCAAGGCAGGCGGGGAGTACCAGGGGCCTGGCCGAGGCCATCCATGGCGGTGGTCAGATCCCACATGGCCAGGCTGCCGTTAGCTTGACCGGTGAGCAGGTAGCGCCGGGGCCGAGAGCCGAGCCGCCGGGAGGCCTCACACTCGAGCACAGTGAAGGCGGTAGTGGGGGAGCCATCCACGGAGCGCACGGAGCATACTCTGAGGGTGGGGGCTGGTGAGGGTCCAGGGCCTGCTCTGCTCCCTCCTCCCACCCTCTCCTGAGCTCTGGTCTGGAAGCCTAGCAGCCTCCAAGCCTGCAGACCACACCACAGTCCCAAAGGGAAGACTCAGCTAAGTCTCACCTGGATGCTCCCCTCTCCTCCCAACACCCCAGGGCTGAGCACCATTCCCACCCCAGTCCCTGCTAGTCCCATCCCCCCTCTCCCCAGGTACCTGGCCTCCCAGCTTGACCACCAACCTCCCATCCATCCCTCCCACAGCTACCCTGGCCTCCCAGGGCGCTCAAGCTAATGTCTCAGTTCTTCTAAATGAATGACAAGGCCCCACCTTCAGTCCCTCACCTCCTGCTCTGGGCTCTGGTCCTACACCTGGCTCTGCACATGTGGCCCCCTTGGCCTGGTCTACCCCCTTCCCCTTACTTCCTCTGTCTTTAGCGCATTCCTGTTCATCCTTCCAGACTCTGCTTAGTTGGATATCAACTAGACCCTCATCAAGGAAGGCCCCCCGCATCTCCTGTGGCTGACAGCTCTCTGCACCTCCCAGTCCCAGCTAAGCCTTCTGCTTGCTTCTCTCCCACCCAGCCCGAGCCCTCTGCCTCCCCGACCCTAGTGCCCTGCACTTCCCCATTCAGGCCCTGACCATGCTTGGCATTCTCTGTTTGAGGCCCAGTACAGGAGAGCGCTCCTCTAACCTGTCTAGGCCACACTTTTAATAGCTTCAGGCCATCTTCTCCAACAGTCCTTTGCCCCTTCAGTGCCCCTTGGCTGGGCATCCCCTGGGCCTCAGTGACCCAGACCCAGCTACCATCCTTCCTTCTCCTCTGATCCCTCCACTTCCCATTTGACTTTGAGGGGTGTGTGTGAGTCCTCACCGCTGCCCCGTAGATGAGAGACGCACGAAGAGCTGGCTGGCGCTGGGCACCACTTTCTGAATGAACACCTGTTGCTCATCCCGCTCTCCATAGGGGCCTGGGTCGACAGAGGTGGAGGTCAGGGCCAGCTGGGCTCTGCTGAACCTGACTACCCCTGGGCTCTGCTCCCTTCCCCACTCATGACCCTTCCCAGGGCCACATCCCATCCCCAGGCGTTAGCAGGTGGTTGGGGTCAGCACCAGTCACAAGAGTCTGGGACTGTCGAGGATCAGGGGTAGGTCAATGGAGTGAGGGTTGCGGGTCACAAGGCAGTCAATGGGGGTGTGAGTTCAGGTGGAGGTTCATGGGGGTCAACCAGGTCAGCTGGGTGAGTCAGAAGAGGCTGGGAAGGGTTAGGTGGGGAATGAACAGAGAGGTCAAGGGTAAGGTAGGGGTCAGGCAGCGTCAGTGGAGGTTGAGGGCAGGTGGGCACCAATGTCGTTGCCAGCGCTGCAGCCGCCATGGCCGTCCGCTGACTCCAACGCCAGGATCTTGAAGGAAGCGAGTGGGGTAGAGCCAGGCTGGGTGGAAATCATGCCTCGGAAGCGGGTCACCGACCACGTCCGCACGTGGTTGTTGTCAGCACAGACTGAGGAGGGTGGAGCAGCAGGTCAGTCCTCAGACACAAGCGAGGCCCTCTCAAAAGGGCAGGATCCTGAGTCCTTCCGTTTCTGAGGATTCTCACCTCTGGGAATTCCAAGTGTCAAAAAGTCTCTAGGCTCTGGATTCCCAATAGTTCTTGTGTTTGATCTCACCTGACCCCCCTCCATGGCTCCCACCCTGGCTCTGTCCACTCGCATCTCCCACCTGGACCATCACAGCTGCCTCACCTCTACCTCTCTGGTCTGGTCCCCACACGCAGCCAGAGTGACCCTGTGAACACCTGAGTCAGGTTAATCAACACCCCTCTGATCTGAGTCCTCCGATAGCCCCATAACTCCCCACTGTTGTTGTTGTTAAGTGTTGTCAAGTTGGTTCAGACGCATATTGATCCGGTATAGGGTTTCCAAGGAGTGGCTGGTGGATTTGAACTGCTGGCCTTGCAGGTCAAACTGGCTTTGTGGTCCAGAGCTTACACTACAGTGCCACACCAGGACGACTCCATTGTCCCTACAGTAAGAGCTAAAGTCTTCCATGGCTTGTAAGGACCCTCCTTCCCTGGCCTCATCTCCTCCACTTCCCCCTCCCCACCCATCACCCCACCCCTGCCCCAGGGTCTCTCTGCTCTTCCTCAAGCACACCAAATAGCCTTCCACCTCAGAGTTTTTGCAATGGCTGTTCCCTTTGCCTGCAACACTTTTCCCTGCCAGTTGCTCCCCCTACCCCCCATTCCTGCTCAAAGGACCCTTCTCAGAAGGCCTCCTATGAATCTCCCACTCTCCAGAACATCCTGAAGCCACGCACACATCTTTATTTTCATTCCTAGTCTTTCCTATCACCTGACATTGATTTATAGGTCCATATACATTGATTTGTTGGAGTCCTGGTGTGGCGTTGTGGGTTAATGCATCAGATTGCAAAGCCCTTTGAACTGCAAGGTTGGTGGTTCAAGCTCACTGGCTGCTCCTTGGAAACCCTATACAGGGTCACTATGGGTCGGTACTGACTCGACGGCACTTAACAACAACAACATACATTGATTTATGGAGTCCTGGTGTGGCACTGCAGGATCAGCACTGTACCGTGAACCAAAAGGTCAGTGGTTCGGTGGTTCTAACCTACCAGTTACTCCTCAGAAACCCTATACAGGGTCACTATAAATTGGAAGTGACTTGACGGCACTTACCAACACAACGAATATTGATTTAGGCACCCTGGTGGCACTGTGGGGTAAGCACTGGACTGTGCTAACAGCCAGGTCAGTGGTTCAAACCCACCAGCCACTCTGTGGGAGAAAGATGAGGCTCTCTGATCCTGGGATTGTTTACAATCTTGGAAATCCTAAAAGGCAGTTCTCTATCCTACAGGGTCGCTCTGAGTTAGTACCGATTCTATGGCAATGGGTTTGGTGTTCTGGAAAATACTGATTGTTCGTTATCTCACTAGAACAGCAGACCCACGAGGGCAGGGCTTCTCCAGGCTTGTCACTAATGAGTGCCTGACACACGGTAGATGCTCAAGCAATATTTGTTGTTAAATGCAGTCGAGTTGGAACTAACGTTCCAACTCCTACTGACTTTGTACAGGCTTCCCAAAGTACGGCTGGTGAGTTTGAACCACCCACCTTGAAGTTGGCAGCCCAGTGCTTAACTGACTGCACCACACCAGCAGTTGACTTACTCTGTACCTTCCAACCCACTCTCCCCTAGTCTGGTCTCCTCCATGTGTTATTCTCTTGTTTTCGCAATTCCCTCCCAGTTCAAAATTCTTTCCCTCAGAAAGTCCCTCTCCAGCAAGAGTCCTCATCTGCCTGGCTTCTTGCTCCCACCTGAGTTGCGTCTCCTCCAGGGTCACCCGCCAGGCCTACCTGAGATGAGATGCTTCTCAGACAGCATGATCTTGGTGACAGGGCTGCGGTGTACGGTGAAGGTCTGGAAGAGCTGGGGCCCCGAGCCCACGGTTTCAGGGTGCTGCACGATGACCCGCACGCCCCCAGAGCTTGTGCCATACGCGATCTCAATCCAGTTCCCACTGTCACCTGGGGGGGGAAGGGACCAAGGAGTGAAGAGGGGGTCAGGTAAGGGCCAAGATCATCCCACTGTCACCTGGGGGGAAGGGACCAAGGAGCAAAGAGGGGGTCAGGCAAGGGCCAAGACCACAGAGAAACAGAAACTAAGGCAGACAGAGAAACCAACAATGAACAAAGTCAGAAAGCAAGGCAAGGGAGATGGAGGCCAGCTGGTGAAGGGAGAGATCAAACACAGAGGGACAAAACAGAGACAGCGGCTGAGAGACAGCAGTAACAAGAGAGAGTAAAACAGAGAAACAGGGAGACCTAAGAACAGAGAAACTGAGCTGTAGGGAAAGAGAAAAAGAGACACAGGGAGGGAGAAAAAGAGAAAGATAGAAAAGTGTTAACAGGAGACAGAAACAGACAGAGAGCAAGACAACAAAACCAACCCGGTGGGTCTGATGGACTCCCACCTGGTGCCAACTTCCCACAAGGGAAAAATAAACTTGAAATGTCATGGAATATCCTAAAGAATGTGGGTAGATAACACTTGGTAAGAATATAGCAGTTTTAAGGAATGGATGAGGGGTGTGTATTGCAATATGGATATTAAGTCTAGGGCAGGGTGGGGATGACTGAGATATACAGCCCACACCATAAAATAAAGATAAAAACAACAACAAACACCACGTTGGTGACATGTGGTGAGGAGGGAGATGGAGAGATAAAAAGAATAAATAAATGAAACAAGGCAGGGGCCAGATGTGGAAGAAAGGTAAGCCTAGGCTTTATAATTAAATGTATTATTAACTTATTCCTGCTAGAAGAATTGGATAACTACATGGGAAAACTTACTCTGATCCCTACCTCACACCATACATACAAGTTTCTTTGAGAAGGACTAGAGACTTATGACTGTTCATGGACCCTGGGCTTCTTTTTAGGGTGAAGGAAATGTTCTGGAATTAGACAGTGGTGATGGTTGCACAGTTCTGTGAATAAACTAAAACCCATTGAGTTGTCCAGTCAGAAACAGTGAATTTTATGGTTGGCAAATTATAACTCAACAGAAACATGCAAACGAAAACAACTTATTCTGCATTTGAGGTCAAGAAAGTGAGACAAAGCAAAACAAAAAAAAACAAAAAAACAAGTTACAGGACTCAGCTTCATGCACTGTAAAACATACATCCTCTTGGTTTTGGAAGCGTGCAAGCATTAGGGCCTGTTATGGGATTAAATATGTGTTGGAATCCTAGGAGAGACAAGCAAGGGTGAGGGGAGGAGACAAGACACCACGTGGAGATCACCAAGGAACTGAACAACACCAGGGTTACATAAACTAAGTCAAAAATGTCTCCCTAGAGGGGACAGAGAGAGAACATTCCCCCAGAGCCTGTACCCTGAATTTCAACTTCTAGCCTCCTAAAACTGTGATAAAATGAATTTCTGTTCTTTAAATGATATTTCTGTTAGAGCAGCACTAGGTCACTACGGCATGTTCTAACACTGACATGGGAAAGAAACAGATTAATGACTAATGGCCAATTCTGCCCCTGGTAGAGAGGCCCCCCACGCACAGTCCAGCCCCCAGAACAGTGCTGACGTACACATGCTGCTCATCAGTGTTTGTTGAGTGACTGGGAGTTAAATCTGTCCCCACTCCCACTAAATCCCCCTGGGTCATGTCCTGCTCTCCAGGTGGTGGACAGAGGGCAATGGGCTGGGGACAGTAGGAGGGGAGCCACGGGTCATAGCTTACTGGTCTTAGGTGTGAGGTAGACGCTGAGAGCAGTGACCCCGTCCTCCGCTGGGTCCCGGTATAGCTCGCTGACAAGTAGGTCATTGTCCTTCATGCGAAGTGGAAACTTCTGCACGTCTGGGGTGGGCAAGGGAGGGTGGAGTGGGTTTTGTTCTAGGAGCCTCAGCCTGTCCCCTCCTCTCTTATTTCCTGGGGTGGCTCTCAGGCGCCTGGGGTGTGGGGAGCTGCTTACCCACATAGTAGATGGAGCCGTTGTTACAGCCCAGGAGGAGGAAGGAGCCTGCTGCGTCGTAACTGGTAATGGGCTGCACCTCCTGGACCTAGAAGACAGGGCAGGTGGTGGTTGTGGCCTCCTTCATGCTTTTGCTTCTGCCGAGTCCACTCCTGGAACACCCACTCCCTTCCCTTACAGAACCCACAAGTGGCTTCTGGGAAGCTTTCCCCGAGCCTCGCCCACTCTGGTCCCCTGCATTCCTGTCTTGTGGCTCAAACCACGGTTCCTTTTTGTCTCTCTCTGCCTCTTGGCCTCTCTTCCACTCTGTATTTCTGATGTTACTCTGTGTGTCTCATTGCTGTCTGTCCCTCCATCGAGCACGGTCATTCCCTCCTGGTTTCTCTGCCCCCATTTCTTTCTCTCTTTGCTGCCTCCTTCTGTTTTTGTTTGTATTGGACTCTTTCACTCTCTGATAGTACAGTGGTTACAAGCCGGGTTGCTAATCTCAAGGTCAGTAGTTCAAAACCACCAGCTGTTCCCGTAGGAGAACGATGAGTCTTTCTGCTCCCGTAAAGATTTACAGCCTCAGAAGCCCTATGCAGGGTCACTATGAGTCGGAAGTGACTCCTTGGCATACCATCAACCAACCAACCAATTCCCCACTCACACTTCAGTAGAAACAAGCAATGCTGTACACACACATGTTTACACATCTCTCTCTTGGGTCTCTGCCTCCTACAACATCTCCCTGCTACACCCACACCTCACCCAGTATCTGGTGAATTCTTTCTCCTCCTTTCCAAACCCGTCTATCCTTCATTCTACCTTAGGCAGCTTCGCCTTCCAGCAAGTCCTCCCAGATGTTCCTGAGGTCTTTATTACACATACTGCAGGTTCTGGCCCACTCACGGTGTGTGTGTGTGTGTGTGTGTCTGTATCTGTCACTCCCTGGTAGTGGGAGGACAGAAAGGAACTCCTCCCTGTATCTGTGTAGTCTGGTCACCTTGGGAAGTGAGGACAGGAAGCCAGGCTAGCTGGAGATCTCACCTGCCAGTGCTTGGTGACAGCATTCCACACCCCAATGCGCCCCGTGTGGCTTGTGGCGATGAGCTGGTTTCCAACAAAGAACAAGGCCTCTACGGGCACCCCCAGATGGAAGACTCCTGCAGGACAAAGAGGACTCAGCCAAGGACCCTGCCTCATAGGGGACGGGAGAGGTAGCAGGAACGCTTGTCAGGACAAATTCCAAGGGTCTGAAAATTCAGTTGAGCTCTGGATTCCAGAAGGAATGAGAGGATTACAGTAAGTCAAATTTCTGATGGGGCCCGGGGCTCTAGCTTTAACACACAGTGGAATTTTAACACAGTTTAACACAGGAATTCTGATGGAGCGGTGGATTCTAAAAGGAAGGCTGGTGGATTTTTCCAACAGGCCATAGAATTTTAAAGGGCTGGAGAGTTCTAATAGGGCAAAGATCTAATGGGGCAGAAAATTCTAAAGGGTGGAAGAACTGTGTAATATAGATTATTTTAAACAAGCTACAAAATTCTACATGGGTGGGTGAGATTGTACTATCCCACTGCCATCTGTCACTCTGTGACAGACTGTGTGCTGCTGTGACTCTGGAAGCCCTGATAGCAGCAGGGTCACTCATGGTGGACAGGTACCAGTGGTCCTTCCACACTAAGACAGGCCTGGTGGGTGATGTGCTTCCCAAAATTATAGATCACAGCAGGATCATGTCCCATATAGTGCTGACGGATGAGCTCCTAGGCAGGAAGGTACAGGGCTTGAGCAGTCCAATGATCGGGATGACAGAACAGGAATGAGCCACGTTTTGTTCCATTATATATAAGGCCACTCTGAGTCAGAGCCTGCTGGATGGCAGCTAACAAGAGAGTTCTACTCCATAAAATTCCAGTGGAGCAGTTAATTCTAATAGATCTATGGGTGTTCAAGGCCACGGGCTGCAGTGGAATTCTAAAGGACGCAAGATTCTCCCAAGCAAAGCTGGACACACCCTGGTACCATACCTATCTCGGAGCCACCACCTTCTGCCTGCAGCGCCCACAGCAGGATCTCGCTGCCTGTGGCAGCTGCCACCATCTTGTCATGCTCGCCCAAAGCCCCGCCGGGCACGCGGGCTGTCAGTGCCAGTCTTTCGATGGGCCAGTCCAGACGGGGGCTGGAGAACACCAGCTGCCAACCAGAGGCTTCCTTCAGTCTGTAGGATTGGGGGGTGAGGAGGGAACATCATCAGCCTTCACCCCAAATCCTCCCGGTCAACAGGGCTCAAAGCCCCTGGCCACCCCGTTCCCAGAGCACCTATAGCAGACAAGAAACTGGGTGTAGGCCACAGCAATCCAGTTGTGGTGTCCACACACCAAGCGCACCATCCCCGGCTCCTCTGGTAGACCTGACAAGGGAAGAGTCGGGTCAGGGCAGGGTCACTAGGATCCCCATGGTCACCCCACTTCCCAGGAGACGGAAACATACCAGAAGGAGGAGGAGGGGCTTTCTCCTCCAGCATGCGGCCCAGGAGCCCTGCATTGCCCAAGTTGGGGGGCATCGTGTTGCTCCGCCGAACAGGAGCTGGGCGTCCCCCGGTCTGCTGGGGCCCCACCAGACTGTGCCGATTCCTCCGCTTCATGGGGAACACTGCATTACAGGGGATGGAAGTGCAGGTGGGGGTACAGAGTGTTAATAACTGCAGTGACTAGTCTGGAACACACCACCTTACACTATGTGGGTGACTTCCCCACATGTGGAGCCCAGTTCCCTGGCTAGGAGGTTTTAAGTGTGTGGGGACATGGCATTAACCATTTATAACTCAATGGCAACTGACAACAGCTATCTTTGCTTTAAATCAGCGTGTTTACTTTGGAGCAGAAAGATAGTGATACAAAGTTTCCACTAAACAATGTCACACAGAAAGACTACCTTTGGTAGTACTGAGAAGCCTAGTACTTGTCAATAACCAGAAAACAAACAAAAACCAAACCCACCAGGAAGTCAATTCAGATTCATAGCGACCCAGTATGGCAGAGTAGAACGACCCTATAGAGTTTCCTTAGCTCTAACGTTTACGGAGGTAGAAAGCCACGTCATTCTCCCGTGTAGCTGGTAGGTTCGAACAGCCGACCTTTTGGTTATCAGCTGACAGTGTAACCACTGTGCCACCAGGATACCTTAATACTCGCTAAGCTCTCCTTTTAAATAAATGGGTGCAACAGATTCTAGACAGATTTAATAGCACTGTTATGTTTGCATTAGAATCAAAGGAAGAAAGGTCTGGTAATCTCCTTCTGAAATTTAGCCACTGAAAAATCCTACAAATCCCAATACGAAAGAATCTGATTACCAACAATCCTGGAGATGGCGCAGGACCAAATGACATTCTGCTCTGAACTGGAGCAGACTCAATGGCAGCTTAGATGGCAACGAGCAGCCACTATGCATGGGCTTAATTTTCATGTTTACTTTGTATATGTGGCATACCAGTAGTGATACAAAGTTTCTATTTAAAGTAAGTTAAAGAAGAAAAAACTAACTAAACCTACGTTAATAAAACAATAGCACAGGTTTTCATATTTGGGAAACTTCATGATGATAGTCAGTATTGACTAAAGTTGGGGGAATAAAACTATCCTTCTACCAACCAGCAAAGGGGCTCTGGCAGCATAGTGGGTTACGCACTGGGCTGTTAACCACAAGTCAACAGTTCAAATCCATCAGCCACTCTGAGGGAGAAAGATGTGGCTTTCTGCTCCTATAAAGATTTACAGCTTCAGAAACCCTATAGAAATGATTCACCACCACCACCACCACCAAACACCAACAACGCCTAGGGAACTAGTGTTCCCAATAACCTTTGGGACATATTTTCCAAGGCTAATGGGCTAAAGGAGCTCTGGTAGCGTAGTGGTTACGAATCGGGCTGCGAACCTTAAGGTCAGCGGTTCGAAACTACCAGCCGCTCCGCGGGAGAAAGATGAGGCTTTCTACTCCCGTAAGGATTTACACCCTCGGAAACCCTGTACAGGGTCGCTATGGGTCAGAACCGACTCGACGGCACTTAACAACAACAATGGGCTAAATAACCTAGGGTGACATGGGGATTGTAGTCAGAAAATCCTCTTTAATATTTCTCCCCTCCATACAAAGGATCCCAGCTCCTCTAAAGCTACCACAAGGAAATCAAACTTGGACTACAACTACAATCAGGCCCTAGGGTACACTTCGGAGCTTCAAGGAAGATTAGATGCCCACTGCCTCATGGGAAACGCAGCTCCTACTTCCTCTCCAAGCATGGGCCCAAGCATCAGATGCAGAACTACAACTCCCATGTCTCCCGGCCCATGTGTTTCAAAGGCGCTCCAGAAGGGCTGTGGATTTCAGGGGAAATGTAGTCTTTAATCCTTACTCCCGCTATTCTTTTGGAGTGCCCACCTGGTGGGGGCAGGTAACCGTTGAAGAGGACATTTCCACACGAAGATCGATCCAGCTCTTCCCGAAGCTGCAAGCGACGAACTGAGAAAAAACAACTCCAAGGCTGAAGCATGCAAGTTACTGAGACAGACACCTTTCCCCCTCCTCACTTCCCCCTCAGAATACCATTACTCTCTTCAGACTTAGGACCAGCTCTAACCAGACTATTTCATGTGGCTGGGGGAAGAGGTTTGGAAGGAGTCCAAGAGAATCAATGGAAAACTGGGTTTCTAAGCAAATGAGAATGTTCTACTTACCCAGAGGAGTGAGCCCATAGAACTGAGCTTCATGGAGGAGGCTGGAACCATGGACACCCCTGAGGTAGAATTAACTAGGAGTCAGACGCTCCGCGGGAGAAAGATGAGGCGTTCTGCTCCCGTAAAGATTTACACCCTCGGAAACCCTGTACAGGGTCGCTATGGGTCTGAACCGACTCGATGGCACTTAACAACAACAACAGGGTCTGAGGGACGAAGCAAGTGGGGAGGGGGCCAAGATTTCTGAGGAAGTTTCAAAACTGCAAGGAGAATCCCCAGGGATTCTGAGGGGATCAAAATTGTAAAGAGTGAAGAGATGGGCAGTGGACAAAGAGGGGGTTTTCAAAATATTTGTGGAAAAATGGCATAAAAAAAGAATGGAATTTTCCCACAAACTTTTGTAAGTCCCTCATATGAGTGTGTTTGTGTGTGTGTACTCTGGTGGCATATAATTAAGACACAGAATGCGAATGCTAATAGAGCAAAGTGTGAACAAACATTCTGAGGTAGAGAAAAAACTTCTTGGAAGGCGTTAGGGGACCTCTTCCCTTTGCTAACCTGGGGTCCAACTCTTTGGTGCGCAGGAAGTTGAGGATAGGGGCAAAGACAGTGGGGTCCCGGTCGATGAAGATCTGTGGAGGAGGGACAAAGGATGAACAGAGCAATGAGCAGGCCGAGAGAAGGGTCCTGCCCCTCCTTTTACTGCCCCCACCCACCCATTTCTGCCCTGGTCTTACCGCTCCAGTTTCATCTTTTAGCGTGGAGATGCGCCCGCTCAGAAGACTGAAGTAAGGGTAAGCAGAGCAAGTATCAGAGGCGGGGGGGAGTTAGGTCTTGGCATCCCTTCCCTTCCCACTTTTTCTGGCTTGCCTCCCCCTCCCCCCCTCCAATTCGAGCTTTCGATCACCTGGAGAAGAAAGAGTCTGGAATCCAGGTGAGGGTCTGGCGCGAGGTACTAAATCTGGACAGGGAAGGTAAACGAACCCTTGAGATGATGGGGGTAGGAAGGCAAGGATGCGACCCTCCTCCCCTAAAACGGGTTAAGCTTTTCCAGCTCTCGCGCCTCCAGTAGAGGGCGGATCAATCCTTGATGGACAAGGATTTCCCCCCGGAGAGGCGGGCACTCCCACTCCGCTCCCCGACCCTAAGGGATCCTCTACACTTACCTCTTGCCCCCAACGTTCAGATGAATCACCTCCCCGGGAGGCCCCCGACCCGTGGCCCCCTCGGCTGCAGCCGCCACTGCCGCCATGGCCCCTAGGCGAGCCCACCGGCCTGCGGCCGCTTCCGGGTATGTCCTCAGACCACGCCTCATCGTGCTCTCATTGGGCCGTGACTCCAAGAGCAGTCGGTGATTGGACAATGCGTTCGCCAGTCACACCTAAGGTAACCGCCCCCTTAAAGGGGGCCTTCCTCTCCGGGCTTGGACGGTGCGGACCAGGCAGGTTTTTAGGGAAGTTAAGCTGCAGAAGGCGAAACAAAACATTTCCTAATCCCTCCCGGGCTCTCCTTTTTAGGTATGGCATCTAGGTGCATTATTCAGGAATGTGTGCTTGGACCACGAAGAAGTTAGTCCACACCATCATCACCAGAGACATTTAGATGTTCTCCGCAGCTGCGGTCTCTCCCACGTTCCACCCCCAAGCCTCCCAGGCGCGGCCCATAAAACACGAATCAACCAATGTTAGACCGTCAAAGCCAAAGGGTTTATTATAGGTACTTTGTGTGCGCCCGCCACACCGCCCCACACCCCCAGCCCCAGCGGCTTCTCCTGGCAGCAGCCGTGGTTGCAGCCCACGACCCGGTCACGCCACTCCCAGGGACGTGCTCCAGCCAGAAGCATGCAGGGGGAGGACTCCCCCTCACCACACCCCTCCAGAAAGGGAATTTACAGCTGAAGGGGGGCAGGCGAGAGGAAGACAGTTTTGAGCTTTGACGCCCCTCCCCTTTAAAGCCTTCGGGGATGCGGGGCCTGGGAGGAGGACGTTGACGTTTTGCAAAAATAAATTAAGTCAGGAAATAACCGCATGGCTCTGTGGCGGCGGAGTGTGTGGGGGGGTTTAGGGCCCCCACCCCCCTCTCAGACAGAGATCAAGGCAGCATTGGAAGTGAGGTAAAGGCGAGGAGGGGGCATCCCCTCCCCACCCCCTAGCACCCTGGACGGTCCAGGGGACCTCACCAGCGCCCCTGTTCCCATCCCTAGGGTGGAGAGGGGGGCAGGAATTATTGCCCCCACCACTCCAGCGTCTTGGGGCAGGATTTGGGGGTCGGGGCAGGGAACTTGGCTCAACTGGTCCCTTCCCCGCCCCCCACAAGCTCTGTTATTGCATAAAAATAATGGAGCCCCAGCACCTGGGGTGGAGGTGGCCTGTGGGGAGGGGCCGAGATATGGCTATAGGGGCAGCTCTCTCTCCACCACTACTTGGGGTGCAGGAAAAGTCCCCTCCTTTCCAGTGCCCTTCATGCCAAGTCCGCAGTGTTGGAACTAGGGGTTCCTGCCCCTGCAGAAGAAAAAGTGTCTTGGTGCCCTCGGAGTTGAGAGAAAGGGCGGACTGTGGGGGGGTTACTTCCGGCGCCCACTGGCCCTGCGCTCCCCAGCCTCCCGCTTGGGGTTGCCCTCATCTGTGGACGAAGTCGTGGGTAGTGTCTGGCCCCAGCGGGCTATTTCAGCGTGTTCTGCCACCGAGGCAGCTACAGCCTCCAGCCAGCCATTCATCTCCTCCTGGAGGTGGGGAGGTGGGGTGAGGAGGGGAGAAAACAAAGACAGTCCATATTTGGAGAAGAGACGAGCTCTCATAATAGAAAAATCAGGACAACTGCCTTCTTAGTTGAACCTTAACTTCCTGATTTATTAAATGGGATAATAATAATCCAAACTGTTATATAGCACTATGTACCCTGAACATGACAGCCCAAAAGATCTTCCTTTATGCAGTACAACAACCCTCCTTGGCTCAAAATCTTACCATGGCTCCCCAGTGCTCTTGGGATACAATCCAAACTTCTTCTAAATGGTGCACAATGCCCTGCAATATCCAGCCCTGAGAACCTTTCCAGGACCAAATTTTACTTAACTCCTTGAATTCTGATCTCTAGAACCACAGTTAATGATCTCTTGCAATTTGTCCCCTCACATTCTTTCCATTTGCAGTTCCTCTGCTTCAATCACCTATACCTCTATTTTAGCTGAGCCCCTCATGGTCTCTTTGCAGTTTCAGCTCAGAAGCCAAGGCAAGAGGGATGGGATTTGGCCTGAGGGCTTCCAGGCAGCCTAGCCTGGACTCCCTTCTCCCTGGCTGCTTCAAGAAACTCTTGGCTCTCACAGCACAAGCTTCAGATCACAGTCCTAATAACTCAGCCTGTGTCTCCCCTAGCACAGACCCACCACTCCAGGCCATGGGCCATCCTGGTGTTTCCTGTGGCCCACAGACAGGAGAGAAAGATCTGGATCTTACCTCATCTTTAGCCTGGAGCAAAAACTCACTGCCATCCTGGGTCCTACCGGAGAGAACACAGGACTTGTGGAAACTAGGGCAGAGATCCCATCCATCCACCCACCACGGGGAGCCAGGGTACTGTTGGGAGGGGGAAGCTGGGCCTAGAATGCTTTCCCGTCTGCCCACTGAAGTGGGGTGGGGAGACTCACTGGAGCTTGAAGACGTGTTTCTTTTTCTTGTAGTCACTGGCCACCTCACTGGTGGCTTTGTGCAGGCTGAGTAGTGGCTCCCCACCGTGCGTACCCCCTGATGCCGGTCCCTTGGAGTCCTTGTAGAAGCCCAGCTCCCCCTTGCTCAGGACGCAGTACAGACTCACCCAGGACCTGGGATGAGGAGACTGGGCTTGAAGCAGAGCCACAACACTCTGCCTGGTTGCTTTTCATTAAAGCCCTTCATGGGTGCTGAATGTTCGCCCTATGTCTCTTCCTATGGTTGTTACTGAGTTGAGAGAAAGGTCTAAGTCTCCCCATATCCAACCTTTGCCCAAGCTGGCCTTGGCTAGGATTGCCCTTCCATGCTGTTAAATGCCGTCAAGTCGGTTCCGACTCATAGCGACCCTGTGGTTCCGAGGAGCAGCTGGTGGGTTTGAACTGCCGAACTTGTTCGCAATCCAGTGCTGATCCTACAGCACCACACCAGGACTCTATATCTCCCCCTTCCATTTTAGATTTCCCCAGGGCAGGGTTTCAGCCTTCTTCACACTCTTTCTCAGGCAAGATAGATCTTCAACCCAGGGTATCCACTGTTTCACTCCTAGAGAGTTCCCTGAAGGAAGATCTACTGTTCTACTATGTGGAAAGAACTGTCTGCTCAACCTCAACCTCAAGAGCTGAATACAATCTTTATTCCCACCTTAGTCTAGGGACAAGGAAGAAAGACTACCTGCAGACTCCACTTCCAAATCATGTCTGCCCACTTCATTTGTCGGCAAGAATTTCCCTTATGGACACATCACCATTAGGCCCGGCCCAATTTGGACCAGTAAGAGGTGCCTCACATGCAACCCATCTAATTATTGGATACTCAGCCCCCTTTTCAGACCCTCCCTCAACTTGTAACTTCTAGGTTCTCCCTATCCCTCTCATTGATTGATCTCTTCAGATGCCACCTAATATGCTGTTGGAACTTCATAGGCTCAATCCCGCTTGCAGCTAGCTATTTAACTACTATCACTCAACTCTTGGATTAGTTGCTTTGAGACTGGGTCCCTATTTATTTCCTTTCCCGCCCTCATCTAGTTCCCCCATTGGACACACCAGGTTTAGGGCCCGGTCCCCATGGGTTGGATTCCCTGAAATTGGTTCCCGCCCCTCATCAGGCCCCGCCTTCCCCTCCTCTGGTTGGACATTCTGGTTGGGTAGTGCCGGTCCTCAGGCCCATCTATTCACTCATTGGGCACCCTGAACTTGAGTTCCGCCTTCCAAAGCTCCGCCCAGGCCGCTCACCGGTTGGAAGACTTGCGGTTGGCATCAAGTTCGCGCTTGCGTAACAGGGAGCCCTCGTGCTGTACTGTATGGGTGGGCGGAGGCGGAGGTGCGGGGGCGGAGCCTCCTTGAGCTGGGGCGGAGCGCGATCGTCGGCTTCCCCCGCCCTCACCACCTTCTCGGGGCCGCGGCCTCCGTCTCGGCTTGGGGCGGTCTCGGGCCCGCGGTCGGTCCGGCCGAGGTGTCCGCTCAGGCGGCTCAAGCCCGTTGGGCAGGCGGCCGGGAGGAAGCTCTCGAGGCTGAGGCAGCGACGGCTGTGTGGAGAGGAGAGGGGTACTATCCAAAGGAGATGTAGGGATCATTTGTCTGGGGGCAGGGTGCTCATGGGGCTGAGAATCTCGTCTGCCTGGGGGGCCGTCTTTCTTAGAATCTAGTCTGAGAAGGCCTCAGAGCTTGAAGTCCAATTTTTAGGGGCCCCACAAATCTTGGAAATTAATGTCAGGACTCATATTTGAAATGCCCCCACCTGTAGAGTGAGGGGAAGGAACTAGGTCTATGGAGGAGGGGTGCGGAAAGGGGAGTATCCACAGTCTGTAGGAGGCTTCCTGGGGGGGGGGGGGGGGGCGGGGAGATAGGCCCGGAGTCCCCGACCCCATCTCTCTGTGAGAAAATTTGGGACCCAGTCGGCTATGGAGAAAATGGAGTCCAGGACAGATGTGGGGAAAGTTTGGAGGGGTCTATCTGGGGGCAAAGATTCTTAGGGGAAAGAGGAATTCCACTCTCCTCATAGTCACAACGCCGACGTATCTCTCTAAGGTAGCAAAATGTAGGATACCTGGGGACCCACTCCAAGCTCAGGGATCCTGACTCCTGAGCTGGGGGGACTCCATGTTCTTCCCTGTCCATCCAGAAGCCCCACTTACCCCAGCAGGGAGCCCTGGGCTTGCCTCTTTCTCCTGCAGCTGCTCCACAATGTCAGCCAGGGTGGCCTTCCTGGGGGGGGGAGGGGGGAGAAAGGCCCGATGGAACTGAAGTTATTTTCTCCCAGGGACCAGCCTGGCTGGACCAAGGAGCCTTCATCCCTTACCCTGAAATGTCAGGACCCTATCCCGCTTCTGTGGCCTTCTCTTACCCACTACAGTTGCTATAGACAGGTCAGCTGAATGGAGAACCACACATCCCCACCTTGAGTTTTAAATAGCATTAAGAACTACATGCCAACTGTTCAAACCTTTGAACATAGTGTTGTTTCTCTCACCTTCAGAGTTCCTAAGTTCCCTGGACATCCCCCAGCCTCACCCCCCCATCCCAGCCCTGATCATTCTGGGTCATGGCTGTCTGATGAGAGGTCCATTTCTCTCGCTGGACTGTAAGACCCATGAGGGCTGAGCCAGGGCTTGGTTCCAGTCACCACTGTCCCTACCACACACCAGGTATAGTGTGGGACTCAGCACATATTCATGAATTACCAAAGTTAAAGAAGGGTCAAGAAGTCACTGTCTCCAGAACATTTGACCAAAATTCTCTTTCTTGAGAAATAGCTGACGGGACAGATGTGCACAACACGCTAAGGTTAATGCTGGAGTCTGAGAAGCCTGGATTCAAGTCCAAGCTGAGTGACTTGCCTTCTCTGTGTCTCAGCTATTCCATTCACCAAATGAAGATGACAATACAAAACATAGGGAGTTAGTTGGATAAGTAATGGTACCCTAAGAGACTGCAATCAATGAAGTGAAACAAAATGTGTATGAATTGCTGAAAAGAAAACTAATGATCTGTTCTGCAAACCTTCACCCAATTCAAAATAAAAAGTTCAAAACAAAATACAACACCACGATGACAGCTGTCCCACTTCACAAGGGTTCTTCAGTGTGATTATGAGCAAGGGTCTTTTCCAATCAGGGCGTTATGGTTCCACCATTAGCCCCACCAGGAAATTGAGATGCAGAGAGGACAGGCCTGGGGTTTGAGAACCTGGAAGCTCTGGCATCAGGAAGACCTGCCTATTTGGGAAAAAAGGGGCTCCTACCTACCGTTCTCCAACCACAGTTTGTACCTCTGCAAAAAAGGTACCACGACAGTCCGCTCCGCGCTAGGCAGTTCCTAGCTCCCTTCGCCAGGACTGCTTCCAGTCCCCCTTTCATCACCTTTTTGGCCACATGGGGCTCACCCCTTGGCTAGGTCTCCTCTGATGGGCGTCTCCTGCTCGCTGGACTCCTGCCTCTCCAACCTCCGCTCCCTCCGTTCGCGCCGCCGCTCCATCTGCTCGTAGCGGCCCAGAGTGAGGCTGTGCGCCGCATCGTGCTCTGCAGACTCTTGCCGCTCGGGCCGCCGCCTCCTGGGCAGCTCCTCGGGTTGGTCGGTCGACTCCTGCCGCTCTGACCTCCGCCTCCTGGGCAGCTCCTCGGGTTGGTCGGTCGACTCCTGCCGCTCTGACCTCCGCCTCCTGGGCAGCTCCTCGGGTTGGTCGGTCGACTCCTGCCGCTCTGACCTCCGCCTCCTGGGCAGCTCCTCGGCGCGCTCAGCAGACTCTTGGCGTTCGGGCCGCGGTCGATCCTGTTCGACCGCAGCAGAGACCCGGGGGACGGCCACCGCTGTGTCCTCGTGAACGGCCGGCGGGGTTGCGGGTTCCACCCGCACCGGGACCTCCGGCAGCCGGTCGATGCGCGGCTGGAGGCGCTCGGGCTTGAGTTCCTGGCGCACATACCCCACCCGGGTCCGCACCTCAGCTGACAATGTGTCCGAGGCCCGACGGGCCAGCGGCTCCAGACCTCTTTCGTAGCCCCCCGGCCGCAGCAGAGGTGCCGCCTTGGCCGCCAGTTCTGTGGGGTCCCCGAAGAACTTGCGCCCCAGGAGAGGCGTGGGTGGTTGCTTGCTCTGTTCAGCCTTGAGTTTCTCGATCTGGGGGTGGAGGGGCCAGGGTCAGGTGAGGGAAGGGTGGGCTGGGCTGGGCAGGCGTTTCTGGGTTTGATGGGCCTCACTACCCAGTTGGGACTGACTGCTAAGAATGCTATCATCCAGTCGATTCCAACTCAGAGTGGACTCCAACTACAGGACTGAGTAGTTTCTGATACTGTTGATTTTTACAGCAGCAAACAGCCTTATCTTTCTCCCAAAGAAGGGGTTTGAACCGTTGGCCTTGTTGTTAGCACTCCAATGTTTAACCCACTGTGCCACCAGGTCTCTGATGGTCTCTTGTTCTTAAGTGCCTCGAGTCAGTGCTGACTCACAGTAACCTTGTATAGGGTTTCTGAGGAGCAGCTGATGAGTTTGCACCGCTGACCTTCGGGTTCAAACCGACCTTGAGGTCGAGGTTGCTATATTCTAACCAGGTTATCGCCCAAGTTCTTTTGGGCCCCCACAGACCCCAGTACCTTCCCTGTCCCACTGGTCACTGCCCTGTGCTTCCTCCATCCCAGCCCTGACCCACCCCTCTGAGCTGTCATTGCCTGATGACAAGCCAGCCTCCCCTGCTGGACTGAGAGTCTGGTGAGCATCCGTCACCATTATCAGGTTCAGGCGTGCCTGTCTCCTTCCTATAGAGTGGGGGTGCTGGGGTGCTGACCGTGGTCAGGCGCCGCAGGGAGCTGAACCTCTCTTCCCAGGCAGCGGCCGCTTTGCGGAAAGCCTCATGCCTCCGGATAAGTTGTTCCACCTCATCCACGCTGCTGCCCAGCTCGCGGCTCTGCAGGAGTGGCTCTTGGGCCGTCAGCCAGGCGTCAGCCACTACTGCCTCCTGGGCGAACTGGTGCACCTCCAGCACTGAGGAAAGACATGCAGGGCAAGGGCGCTGGGGGCTCCCATTGGGGGGTGGGCTTTCTGGGCAGTGGCTTTCTCTAGCAATCCACCCTCCCCACATCCCATCCCTGCCCCTTGGCTACCCCTGCAAAGCCTAGATCACCCAGCCCTGCAGACCCCTCTGGACTCTGCCAGCAAGTGGGGTGCAGTGGGAGGGAGGGTCAGAGGTTCACCCCCAAGGTGACGGCCACCAGGGATTCAATGGCAGGTAGTCTCTTTGTCCACCCTCCTGAGGCTCTCATGTTTTCAGCGGGTTCCCTTAGGGGATGTGAAAATCAGTGTCACCCTCTGGGCCTTGTGCCTACATGGCAGACTTTGTCCCTGTGCCTCAAGCCCTATGTCCGGGGCCCCACTCACTCTGCTGAAGCCACTCCCAGTGACGGTCCCACTTGTCTGATACCTCCTCCTTCCTGGTTCCCAGCTTGTCTAGCTGCGCCTGGATCTGGGAATGGTGGGTGGGCAGGAGAGGCGTCAGGGTGGGGTGCCTCTTGCTCCCACCCCAACCGGCCTGAGGGGCAGAGGGGGACCTCCATGTACCCCTCCCCACCTCATCAGCCATGGCGCCCTTGTTGAGCAGTAGAGAGTGCCCCAGCTCCTGGCAGGCAGTCAGCTCTGGCATCCGAGCCTCCAGCTCGGTCTTCAGGCCCTGGTGGTAGTTCATGAGCACCTCCACCGATGATACGTCCCTGCAGTGGGTGGCAAGCAGTGGCTTCGGAGTCCCTCCACCACCCCATATACACAGCTCCTGATGAGGTTGGGGGTCTGTACCACATAGGGAGTACCACATAGAAGGTGAGTACCTTCTATGGCCAAATTCTGAAGGACCAAGGAAGTCCTGAACTGACTCAATGATCCCAACTTTCCAAGGTAGAGGGTAACCATCACACATTTATAAATCTAACCTTCGAGGGTATCCACATCTCATTTTTCTGTCTATAGTTAAGATTCCAAAGGTTACACCTGTCAATTATTTGAGCCAAGCCTGCACTGTCCAATCCAGTAGTCACAGAGGGCAAGTGAGCACTTGAAATGTGGCTTGTGGGAACTGAGATGTCTTCAAGTGTCAAATGCACAGTAGACTTGGAAGATTTCGTAGGAAAAAATATTTAGAAAAAAGTATATTGGTAGTGAAGCTGAATACATGTTGAAATGGGCTCCTGGTATGGCGTTGTAGCGTAATCACTGAAGTGCAAGATCAGCAGTTCAAACTCACCTACCAATCCTCAGAAACCGTATACAGGGTGGCTGTGAGTTGGAACCGACTTGATGGCATTTAACTGCAACTACATGTTGAAATGATCATTTCTGGGTTGTTGTTGTGAAGTGTCGTTGAGTCGGTTCCAACCCATAGCCACCCTGTATAGGGTTTCCAAGGAGCAGCTGGTTAGCTTGAACCACCAACCCTGCAGTTCAAACAGCTTTGCAGTCTGGCGCATTAAACCACAATGCCATATCAGGACTCCCATTTCTGGGTAAACTGTGTTAAATAAATAATTGAAATAAACTTTACTTCCTTCTCTTTATTTTTAAAAATATCAAAGGTCTCTACTTGTTGTTGTTAAGCGCCATCAAGTCAATTCAGACTCATAGTGACCCTGTCCAGGGGTTTCAACTCATAGTCAACCTTGCAGTTCAAACAGACTTTGTGGTCTAGTGCGCTATCCTGCAGCACCACACCAGCGCTCCAATGTCACTACTGGTGGTGATGTGCCACGGAGTCGGTGCAGAGGCATAGCGACCCTGTACAGTGTTTCTGAGGCTGTAAATCTTTACAGGAGCAGAAAGCCTCACCTTTCTCCTGCGGAACAGCTGGTAGTTTTGAACTGCTGACCTTGAGGTTTGCAGCCCGATTCGTAACCACTACACTACCAAAGCTCCTTGTCACTACTAGAAAATGTAAAACAATATACTTGTATATAGCTCATGGAGTCCTGGTGTGGTGCTCCAGACTAATGCGCTGGACTGCAAAGTCTTTTGAGCCACAAGGTAGGTGGTTCAAGCTTACCAGCCATGCCTTAGAAACCCTACAAGGATTGCTATAGGTTGGAACCGACTCAACGGCACTTCACAGCAACATGTAGCTCATAGCTGGGCTTGATCATTGGACAGCATCATTTTGTTGCTCGTATATTCAAAATAAAGTCCAAATTTTGGAAGGGTCCTTGACCTCGTCTATCACCTGGCACGTACGAAGCATTCAATACCTATTACGTCTGCCATGTACATGAGTGTGCGGTCAAGACCCTGGGATCACAGCAATGATGTTGTGTCTACCACTGGCAGGTCTCTGCTTTCTGGGCACACACAACATCACACTATATCTCCCAGCCTTTCTTGCAGACAGGTTAAGGCCAGCTGGCTGACAGAATGTGAACAAAGGCTTACTTTCTAGAACCTTCCATGTGCTCCTCCCCATTCTTTAATTCATCTGCAGCTAGATGCAGATGGTTCAGCAAAGTATTCCCAGGGCCAGTGATAGAAGGATGCTTAAACCTGACCACAGTGGGGCAGGTCCTACAGGGAGCCACTGTGGGAGCAATAAGTCCCAATCGCCTGTGTTAAGCCTCTAAGATGTTACAATTGTTTGTCACAGTTGTTCAGCTCCCCTAATCCCCAACCTCCCCACCCCATCCTGATTCCACCCCATCCTGCTCTGTGACAATCCCAGAGGTTCTGACTTAGCAAACATATAGGACATAAAAGAACAGCCCCACAGAATTTCTAAAGCTGTTAAGTATTTATGGAGGCTGGTGGTTCCAATCTCTGACCTTTTGGTTAAAGCTAAATGCTTTAACCATTGAGTCACCAGGGATCAGGCCACTGGGAAAGGCAGAAGGTAACAGAATGTACCCTGCTCTGAGCCCCACCTGCTCCAATGAAGTTTTAACGTCCAGAGAGCATTTCAAAGAGTGCCTGGCCTCTTTGGGAAACTGAGGCCCAGAACACCCTTGACAGAAAAGGTGGCCACATAGGAATTGGCTGCCGTGATTTCTTATTGTAAGGAGGCTGTTGATAAGTGGAGGGAGGCCAGTAGGAAGCCCCAGGGTGGGGTGTGGGGGCACCTGGGCTTGTCGGCTGCCCCGATCTGGCTGGCGATGCCATCCATCCAAGCGAGCAGGTCTCGGGCCTGGCTGTGGAAGCGCAGGGCATCGGCAGTAGAGCTGACATGCAGCCGGGCATCCTCACAGGCCGCCAGCAGCTCCTTCCAGTCCTGGAGCACCTCCTGCTCCCGGCTGGCGATGGCGTCCGCATGTTCACCTGCGTACACCGTCCGCAGCTGGGCTGCCCCCTCCTGCAGCTGCCGGACCTAAAGGGTAGGTATGCCAGGGTCCAGCACTGGCCCTCCACAAGGCCTGGGCTCTGCCCTCCCTCTCCCACACCTGCTGGTTGGCTGGAAATCCACAAGATGTGAGGAGCCTGGGTCTCTGGGATCCCATAATTGAATTACTTTCATGTCTGATGTCTGATTTCTCTTTCATTCTCCTGCCATCTGATTTCTTTTTGATTTTGACCAGATCACCTCATCTGGCTTCTTATAAGGAAACCACCTGTTTTTCGTGTCTACTGTCTGATTTTTCTTAGACTTGCCTACTTTCTGACTTTTTTAAACCCACTATGTTTCTTTTAGTCTCCTGCCTGATTTCTTTTCCTAACGACTCTATTTCTATGCCGTTACATTATTTTTTTTCCAAGCCCACTTCAATTTCATTTCAAACTGATCTTCTGGTGAGGGAAAAACAGCAATGAAGCTGCAAGCTAAGCCCTACAATGCTTGATAGACTCCTGTGAACCCAGGTGGCGACCTGGTTGGCCAGCAGTGTGGCAAGACCTGGGGACTCTTGGGCCCAGAGTCAGTGACATAGCCACAGAGAACTAGAGTGGAGAGCGAAGCGTCCAGCTGATAAGAAGAGAAGACATATGCATAAGAACACCCACACTTGCAGATAATACCCACTTGACCTGGCTTCAATGACTGGATGATCAGAGCTCAACTAGAAGAAAGAGGGAAAAAAGAGTAATCTGATACAATTTGAGGAACTTGACCTACACCTATGGATGCAGTAGCTCAAACGAGGGAACAAATCTTTACAGTGAGGATCATTGCCACCCCCTCCAAACACAGAGTAGACAGGGATGGGCAACTTGGACACTGGCTACCCAAAATGGGGGGAGGGGGGGCTACAAAGGCAAGAAGTGACTGGCTTACAAGCGTTTAAGAGAGAGCCTAGATCTAGAGGGTGAGGAGGAAGGTAGAATCTCCACTGAGTAATATCCAATCTGTCTGGGCGGGGCTGATGAAAGGCGATGTGGATAGGTCTCTTGTGATACAATAGTGAATAATTATTATCAGGACTGATTGTGAGGGTTGGAAATGTAGCAAAGGAAGGGGAGTGATTGACTTTTCAGTCTAGGAGCTGAGGTCCCTGGGACCATCAAGGGAGAAAAGCATAAGGTGGGACCTTACCCAGAGAAGCAGTGATGCCTGAAATGGAGGCAGAGACGATGACATGTGGAGAGATGGAGTGGCTGGGGACTCTAGACCCAGAGAGGGAGAGGGGCTGTGGGCTGACGACCAGGGGGCAGGCTTGCAGGGTATACACTTTGGTTGGTTGATGATGCATGGAGGGGATTGTAACCATGGCAATGAAATGATATATGATAGGATGAATATAAAGTAATGTTCTCCCATGTAAACTATCACATAATTCACAATAAAACATGAAAAAAACAAAAACAAAAACTGATCTTCTGATTTCTTTCATAAAATGTCTCCCGATACATATCTGTAGGACTTGCCCTGTTTTTTACCCTCTCTTTCTTCCCCTCACTCAATTGTTTGCGGACCCACTATCTGCTGGCATCATTTCTTTCAGAATGACTACACGATGATGATCACATTGCTTGTGCGATTTCTGTTGGTTCAACCATCTATCTGATTTTTTTCCATATGAACAGCCTCTTCTATCAGACCCACCACTTAAAATCACTCTCAATCTCTCAGGCCAATTTCTAACAATCATCTGTATGATTTATAGACAAATCTGTTAAACCTGTAACTCAGTTTTCTTTGATTCTACTTCTGGGGTTCTGGCCGATCCACAGCTTTATTTCCATCTTATTCCTCAGAGACCACCCTCACCCCCTTCCATTTCCCTTACCAGATTTCTATTCATTCTGTAACCATTTCCACTGAAGTTACACCCTGCGCCCCCATCGGCCATCAAATTTATTTTGGAAAAATCATCAATTACCAGAGCCTCACTGTCTCATTTCTATCTGAGCCCTTGTTGCATCCTCCACCTGGGTGTACTAAGTAAGATTCATTCCTAGTAGAATCAAGACCCAATTTCCATTAGCAACCATGTCTAATTTCTATCCAGGACTTCAAACTGAGAGTCAGAACTGAAATGAATTGGTTTGAAGCCCTGTTTCGATCAGATCTACTGCTTAACTTTGTTCTTCTGCCTAATTCCTTTGCATCAAGCAATCCGTTCATTTTTTAACCAGCCCATCATCCAATTTCTTCCAATTTCATGGTCTGTTTTTAACCTATCCCCTTGTCTAATTCCCACCTGCTGCACAGTCTAATCTGTACCCACTCAGCTGCCTCTATCCACCCTGTTCAGGCCCTCCCACCTGCCCATCATGGCTGCCCCACCTGAGACACGAGGAGCTGAAGGTCATGCTCAAAGGCGCGAAGAGTCCGTTGCATAGAGCTGGCACTGGGTCTCGGCTCCGGAGGAGCAGTCAGGCGGGGCAGTCGCCTCCGCTTCTCCTCAATCTGTCCCTGAAGCTCCCGAGCATCGCTGAAGAATTTATGCAGCTCCCGGGAGGCAGCCAGCAGCTGGGCCCGCGTGCCCATGAGCTCCAGCAGCTCTGCCCAGGCTTCATTCAGCCCATCCTTCCACTCAGCCATGGTGGCTGCTGCCGTGTGGCCGCACTCAATCAGCTCATCTACCATCTGGTTCACTGCCGCCAGCCGTTCCCGCCCTGCTGTGCCGGTCTCATTGGCAAACTCGGAGAATTTCTCCTGCAGTACCTGCCACACAGGGATAAGGATGTCAAATACGCCAACCTCCTGCCCTCAACCCTCATCATAAAAATAGTATCTAACACAGTAGGAAGGGTAGTAGTAACAAGAGGAGAGACCAGTCGGTGGAGAAGGGCATCATGCTTGGTAAAGTAGAGGGTCATCCAAAAAAAGGAAGACCCTCAATGAGATGGGCTGACACACTGGCCACAACAATGGTGTTCACACATAACCACTGTGAGGAGGATGTGGGAGCAGGCACGGTTCCCTTGTGTTGTACGTTGCTAAGTGCTATCAAGTCGGTTCTGATTCACAGCGACCCTGCATAGAGTTTCCAAGGACTCGCTGGTGAGTTTAAACCAATGACCTTGACATTCAAAGGACCTGTTGTTGTTGTTACGTGCCGTCGAGTCGGTTCCGACCCATAGCGACCCTGTACAGGGTTTCCGAGGGTGTAAATCCTTATGGGAGTAGAAAGCCTCATCTTTCTCCCGCGGAGCAGCTGGTAGTTTCGAACCGCTGACCTTTAGGTTCGCAGCCTGATTCGTAACCACTA
>NW_006408686.1:4707571-4713486 GCF_000296735.1 Chrysochloris asiatica
GGGTTTGAACCACTGATCTTGCGGTTAGCAGTCCAGTACTTATCCAACAGTGCCACACCAAGACTCCCAAGAATTGTCTTAAATAATAAAAACATACACACACACAATTGATACTTGTGGCATGGAGCTGCTACCGACTCATGGAGGCCCCATGTGTTACACAGTAGAATTCTTCCATAGGGTTTTCGTGGTTGTAAACTTTACAGAAGCAGATGGTGAGGCTTTTCTTCTGTGGTACTGCTAGGTTGGTTCAAATCACCAATCTTTAGGTTAGCTGTTGTTGTTAAGTGCCTTTGAGTTGGTTCTGACTCATAGTGACACTAGGAGTATAGGGTTTCCGAGGAGTGACTGCTGGGCATGAACCGCCAACCCTTTGGTTAGCATGTTGTTTTTGTTAAGCGCCATTGAGCCAGTTCCAATTCATAGCAAACCCATATAGGTTTTCTGAGGGGCTGCTGGTGGGTTTGAACCACCAACTTTGTGGTTACCCAACAGTGCCACCCCAGAACTCCATGGTTGACATTGGTGGTGGTGATTGGTGGTTATGTGCCGTGGAGTCGGTTCCGACCCATAGAGACCCTGTACAGGGTTTCCAAGGCTGTAAATCTTTATGGGAGCAGAAAGTCTCATCTTTCTCCCGCAGAATGCCTGGTAGTTTCAAACTGCTGACCTTAAGGTTCACAGCCCGACTTGCTCTTTATGCTTGACATTGTTTTTGTTGCGATATGCCGTGGAGTCGGTTCTGACTCATAGTGACCCCTGTACAGGGTTTCCGCGACTGTAAATCTTTACAGGAGCAGAAAGCCTCATCTTTCTCCCACAGAACAGCTGGTAGTTTCGAACTGCTGACCTTGTAGTTCACAACCCGATTCGTAAGCACTACGCTACCAGAGCGCCTTAGAATACTACTTCACTTGTAGTGCTAGTATTAGCCTCATATTACAGATGGGGGAACTGAGGCCACAGGCATTCTGGTTACTGAGGGTGCTCACCGTGACGTGCTCGAAGTCCTGGCCAAGCTCAGGGGAGCCGGCCACCACCTCCTTCTCAGCGATCCAGTGTTCCAGCTCGTCCACCTGACGGCTCAGCTGGTAGAGCCAGTATTGCTGCTCCAGACCTACCCTGCGCTCCTCACCCAGCTCCTTGAGCACCACATACAGACGGTCCACCTGAGACTGACGCCGGCTGATCTGCTCGCTGAGGAGGACATGGACCCAATGGAGCCCTGAGACTTCCAAGGCAGGGCAGAGACTTCCAATACGCCCGCCCTCCCAACCCCCACCTCCATCCCCAGGGCAACATGTCCTTCCATCCCTGCAGGACAGCACTATTTTCCTTTGAACCTTTTGGTCAAATTTCTCTTTTCTGTAAGCTTCTGCTCTCCAAGGCTTACATTCAGTCAGCTCAGCACCCGGGAAAGTGGGCTCCTCTAAATCGATAAACTGAGAGTCTCAGACTCCATCTCCCTCTCCTAGGCCATATCCTGTTTCCGTCTGCACTCCAGCACCTCTTAGCTCCAGTGGCCTGCATGGAGGTCTTGGTTTCCTTCAGATCCACTCCTCCTCCTGGACGGAGTGTGACCGAGGTCTGCCCTGTGTCCACCCCCCCCTCAGATCCCACTCCTGGTTTCCCAGGGCTTCTAGGAACCCCCTTACTCTGACGACAGGTGGGATGCCCTAGGCCCTATACTCAATCTCAGGGGACCAGGTTTCTCTCTCTTTCCAGACAACCGGAAGCAAGAAGACCCTTCTCAGTACTGAACTCGGTCCTAGACATCGACCCTCCCCTCCTTCAATGGAGTCCCAACCCTGTACTAAAATCCCAGAGCTCCTGGCCCCACTCTCTCAAGCATCCCTGGGCAGTGTTCCCCACTCCCATTCTGATCTGGTCCGCGCCTGCCCAAAGCTGAGGATTTTAGTGGTCCTGCCGGGTTTCCAACAGCGAGACTCCAGCGCCCTCCAGGTCCCGCCCACCTGTCCGGGTGCCCCATCTCCAGCAGCGCTCGGCACTGACGCGACAGCTGCGCGATGCTTTCCTCGTAGTTCTCCACGCCCTGCTCCACCTGCAGGTGTTTCTTCAGCAGCTGCAGCGTGCTCTGTTCGTCCTGGGGGCACACGACGCCAGCAATGAGGCAACAGCGGCGGGCCCCGGCGCTCCCAGGCCCCCCAAGCCCCGAGCCAGGGCCGCACCTTGCCCTTGTCCTCACTCATCAGAAGCAGTTCCTGCTCGCCCAGCCACGCCTCCACCTCGGCCATGTCAAAGTAGTACTGCTCCACCTGGAAGGCGGCGTCCAGCGTTTGCTGCCGCCTCTCGGCCGCCTCCCGCAGGCTGGCCCAGGCGCCCCGCAGCTGCTCCAGGCCGCCGCGCACGGCCTCCGCCTCTGGGCTGCGCAGCGACGCCAGCATGCCCGCGCGCTCCAGCACCTCCTCCAGGCGCGGCCCGTGAGCCTGAATCTCCCGCCGCAGGCCCTGGGGGCGAGGGGATGGGGTACGGTGGTTCAGAAGCCATGCAAGACCCCGAGTGCCTCTGTAACCCACATGGCCCACAGCGTTTGGAACCAACACCTTAGATCGTTTACCATGTGCCAGGTACCTTGGTGAGTCTGTGGCTCACTCATCTCCACACGTTGCAGGTGGGACCCATGAATAAGGTGTAGTAAATAAAGGGGGATAGCATTTGAACCCAGAACACTAGCTCCAGAGACTGGACCAAGACTTTTTGGCAGCTCAGGTTAAAATCCCAGCTCAGTCGATGACGTAGAGAGATGGAGCAGCTGGGAACTCAGAGAGGGGCTGCGTGCTGATGACCAGGGGCAGGCTTGCAGGGTATACCCTTTGGTTGGTTGATGATGCATGGAGGGATTGTAACCATGGCAATGAAACAATAAACGATAGATAAACAATAGGATGAATGTAAAACTAATGTTCTCCCATGTAAACTATCACATAATTCACAATAAAACAATTTTTAAAAATCCATGTAACTTGTCTTGTTTTTCAGTTGAGGTATAGTTTACATTGGAACTCTGGTGACTCTGTGGGTTAAGTGTTAGACTAACAACAGGTCAAACAGCAGTTCAAACCCACCAGCCACTAGGTAGGAGAAAGAGAGGCTGTCAGTTTCCATAAAGATTTACAGTCTCAGAAACCCTAAGGAGCCGTCCTGCTGGTTGCTACCAGTCAGAGTTCACTCAGAAGCCGTATTTTTTCCCGGAGGTCATAGCTTACAACAACAACATGGTTTACGTGGAATCCTGGAGTGGTGCTGCGGGATGAGCACGGGATAGTAAGGTCAGTTTGAACTGCAAGATCGGCAGTTCAAACCCACCAGCCGCTCCTCAGATACCCTAGGGTGGCTATGAGTTGGAACCAACTTGACAGCACTTAACAACATAACTTATATGCAGTAACATGTTCAACAGACTCTTGTACAGCGGGACACATTTTTATACATTGGTACAAACTTTACCTAGATCAAGATGTGAAGGGATTTCAAAAAGTTCGTAGAAAAATTCCATTATCTTTTAATTCCATTTTTCCACCAATGTTTTTTAATTTCCCTCATATAGAACCCTGGTGTGGCACTGTTGGATAAGCACTGGACTGCTAATCACAATGTCAACAATTCAAATCCACCAGCTGCTCCTCGTAAATTCTATACAGGGTCACTATGAGTCAGAACGGACTTGTTGGCACTTAACAACAAAATTACCCCGTAAGTTTCCTTCATCTGGCCCTATAACTTTCTGCATATCTTATTTAACCTCTCTGTGTCTCAGTTTCCTTAATCAGTACATGGGAATGATAACAACAACCCACACTATGATATGCCTGCTACCTGCCAGAGCTTTGCTAAATATGAGTTTAATATGTAATGTAGTCACTCATCTGCTTGTGAGTACAACCCCAGGAGCTAGTAGCATTAACATGCCCAATTTACAGCTGAGAAAACGGGAACACTGAGAAATTTACCAAAGAAAGTCACATGGTTCATGGTTACTACTCAGCTTGTGGGTTTGTTAAGACATAAGGCAAGTGGAGCACTTAGAGTACCTGACACACAGTAAGCGCTCATCAATAAATGTTGTGTGTTGTTGAGCTGATTCCAATGCACAGTGACCCCACAGGACAAAGTAGAACTGTCCCACAGGGCTCCTAGGAGGAGGAGCCCTGCTGTTTTACTGGGTGACAGGTTGGTCAGCAGTTCAAATCCACCAGCCATTCCTCGGGAGAAAGATGAGGCTTTCTGTTTCCATAAAGACTTTTTTGTTGTTGTTATTGGTATGTGCTGTAGAGTTGGTTCTGACTTATAGCGATCCTTTATAGGGTTTCCGAGGAGCAGTTGGTGAGTTTGAACACCCAACCTTTCAGTTCAAATCGACCTTGAGGTTGAGAGTGCTTATCTTACACTGCCACACCAGGACTTTGTAGTATAAGTATATGGTGGTGCTGCTGTGCCGTGGAGTCAGTTCTGAGTCATAGCGACTCCGCATGGGGTTTCCGAGGCTGTAAATCTTTACGGGAGCAGAAAGCCTCATCTTTCTCCCATGGAACAGCTGGTAGTTTTGAACTGCTGACCTTGAGGTTCACAGCCCAACTTGTAACCACTGCTCCTTAGAAGATTTCTTGTTATTGTTGTTAAGTGCCTTCGAGTCGATTCCGACCCATAGCGACCCTGTATAGGGTTTCCGAGGAGCAGCTGGTGAGCTTGAACCACTGACCTTGCAGTTCAAACAGCTTTGCAGTCTGGTGCATTAACCCACAGCACCACATTATAAGATTTATAGCCTCTGAAATCCCACACAGGGTCACCGTGAGCTCCTTATAAGATTTATAGCCGCAGAGATCCCACACAGGGTCGCTATGAGGTCCTTAAAAGATTTACAGTCTCAGAGATCCCACACAGGGTCACTATGAGTCACAGCTGACTCAACAGCACCCAACAACAAACACCTTTCTAGGAGCAGATCTCCACGTGCTTTCTCCTGAAGAGTAGAATTCTTCAGGGGGTAGGATGCCCCCAAGACCCCCTGCACTTCAGTGTTAATCCCTTTGCACAGCATCCAGCCTCCTTTTCTCATTCTGTCTTGGTTAGCAGCCAAGGGCTCTTCAATCAATCAATAGTAGCCCCCAATTCACTAATCAGATATGCTGACCTGCCCCCTGAGTACCCAGTATTCTCATCACATCCAAAGCTGAGCTCCCCATTTTAAGCATTAAGCACATTTGATTAGATTCCTTAACCGTGAAACTGATGGGTCACTTCTGTTTGTTCCCAACACTGTTGACACAGTCAAGTGTGTTTTCATCAAGATAGAAAATAAAATGTAAGAACTCCAGATTCTTAAAATGCTCCTTCTAAGGCAATATGAAGGAGCTCTGGTAGCGTAGTGGTTACGAATTGGGCTGCAAATCTTAAGGTCAGCAGTTCAAAACTGCCAGCTGTTCCGTGGGAGAAAGATGAAGCTTTCTGCTCCCGTAAAGACTTACAGCCTCGGAAACCCTGTACAGGGTCGCTATGAGTCGGCACCGACTCCACGGCACATCACCACCACCAAGGCAATATGATCACAATGGTCTCTCATTTTTTGTAGACCCCCCCCATCCTTCAGTGTTCTAGTCTCCCAACATATATTTTTTGTAAAATGGGAATAATAATAGTTTACCTAGGAATCCTGGTGACTCTATGGGACAAGCATTGGGCTGCTAACAGCAAGGTTGGCAGTTCAAACCCACCAGCCGCTGGTGGAAGAAAGATGAGCTGTTTGTTCCTATAAAGACTTATCGTCTCAGAAACCCTAAGGAGCAGTTCTACTCTGTCCTATAGGGTCACTATGGGTCGGAACCGACTCGACAGCAGTGGGTTTTGGGTTTTTTTTGGGGGGGGGTTGGTGTGGCACTGTGGGCTAATGTGCT
>NW_006408686.1:4714737-4716826 GCF_000296735.1 Chrysochloris asiatica
TTTTTTTTTTTTTTTTGGTTTTGTTTTTCTTACTCTTTCTTTATCCTTTGTTAGTTTGGAATGTTGTTGGGTAGGTTCCCACTCCTAACGACTCTCTGCACAGTGGACTGAAACACTGCCTGGTCCTGCGTCATCCTCGCAATTGTTTTGTGTGGGCTCATTGTTGTTGACACTGTGTCAACCGTTTTGTTGGGGTGGTCTTCTTCTTTTTCCCTGACCCTCCATTTTTCCAAGCATGATGTCCTCCTTCTCCAGGGATTGGTCCCTCCTGATAGTATGTCTGAAGAACGATTAGCAGTGCAGGGATTATCTTACAGTGTCACCAGGCCTCCTGTTTGGTACATTGTTTTTGTTGTTAAGTATCACTGAATTGTTCTTTCTTATTTAGCATAGTGGTTAGGAATCGGGCTGCTAACCTCAAGGTCAGCAATTCGAAACCACCAGCTGTTGCGTGGGAGAAAGATGAGGCTTTCTGCTCCCGAAAAGATTTACAGCTTTAGAAACTCTGTACAGGGTTGCTATGAGTCGGAACAGACTCCACGGAACATCACAACAACAACAAAATAGCAATCCTATATAGGATTTCCATGTAGCGCTGTGGGATAATGTACTGGACCACAATATGGCAGTTCATACTCACCAATCGCTCCTTGGAAACCCTATACAGGGCTGCTATGAATCAGAACTGATTCGACAGCACTTACTTAACAACAACAACACCAATAGGATTTCCAAGGAGCAGCTGGTGGATTTGAACCACCAACCTTGAGGTTAGCAGTCCAGTGCTTATCAACAGAGGTCCACATTGTTGTTGTTGTTAAGTGCCCTCGAGTCAATTCCGACCCATAGCGACCCTGTATAGGGTTTCCAAGAAGTAGCTGGTGAGCTTAAACTGCAGACACTGCCGTTCAAACAGCTTTAGAGTCTGGTACATTAACCCACAGCGCCACACCAGGACTCCAGGAGTCCACATGTTGTTGTTGTTATGTGCCATGGAGTCGGTTCCAACTCATAGCGACCCTGCACAGGGTTTGCAAAGCTGTAAATTTTTACAGGAGCAGAAAGCCTCATCTTTCTCCCGCAGAACAGCTGGTAGTTTCGAACTGCTGACCGTGAGGTTAGCAGCCCGATTCGTAACCACTACGCTATCAGAACACCTTAGGAGTTCACATAGTAAGCCTTTAGTCAATGCATTAACATTTTTTTTCTTCCTCTTTTATGTATTTTATACTGCGTTTTGGTGAAAGTGTGGCTTTGAGAACCACTTATTGAGACAAAGGAGTCCTGGTGTCACAGAGGGCTAAGCATTCGGCTGTAAATTGCAAGGTTAGCAGTTAGAACCCACCTGCTGTATGGGGGCAGAAAGATGAAGCTGTCTGCTCTGGCAGATTTACAGCCTCGGAACCCTAGCTCCATTCTACAGGGTAGTTATGATCAGAATTGATATGACAGCAGAAGATTTTGGCTCTAGAATAACTCTTTACTTGTTTAGATTTGGACGCAGGCTCAGAGAGGTGAATGAGTTTACAGAAGTTTTAGGGGCGCAGTTAGTCTTACTGGTGTCAGGCGCTTAGAGTGTGGTCTCTAGACCATGATCCTTTTTCTTTCATGGGTGCTTTGCGTTTCTGATACTTTTTGTTTTCCTTGCCCAGTAGCCATTCACTTTACTTCCAGTCCCAGGATCCTGATTTGCCCTTGGAGGAAGCTCTCTAGCTCTTGACTTCAATCCAGGCAGTTACAGTTAATGCAGAGTCCACCAGCAGGTTTCAGGGGTGGGCCCGTAGCTGAGGCCAGGCCAGTCAGAGCAATCTAAATCCCTGGCCACTATGACTGGTTAAGGGATGGACATGTGACTCAAACTGAACCAATGAATCAGTTCTAGGACTACCACCAAAATGATGAAGGGGAAAGAAATCTCCCCAGTTTTTCTGGTGGGATGTAAACCTGAATCTTTAGAAGCCTGGAGGGCTCAGTCAGCCTGGGTACAGGGCTGTGACAAAGAAAAACAGCTAAGAGAGAATAAGCAAGATGGCGGATCGGGTGGACGTATAGCAGAGAGCTCCGCCAATAACAACACAGAATACCCAAC